>NC_034600.1:62559196-62575551 GCF_900095145.1 Mus pahari
ATATATATATATATATATATATATATATATATATATATATAAAATGAGGAAAAATAAGTTACTGAAAACTGGAACTTTATGAACTTTTTGCAACATATCAGTGAGCCCAAACACCCTTAAAGAATTCAGTGAAGAAATAAGGATAATAGATCCCTATGCCTAATCAATAAATTAACATAGACACATCATACTATAAAGTGGCATGTCATGTTAGATATCCTAAATTAAAATTCACAAAGTTCAGTAAATTACTTAATTTCCAACTTTTTACAATCAAATCTTTGAAAAATACCCGTATGAAAATGTTAAAAAAATAGAAAACAGAATTTTTATTGGTATATTTACTTTTAATTTGTCTTTCCTAATGTTCCCCTTTTTGAGAAAATAAGTGAGACATATACAAATACTGAGAAATATAGAAGCAGTACTGAACAGTCTTGTTAGAGAATTATTACATAAGAATAGTATTACAAAATATTATGTGAAGGGTGAAAAAAAAGGCAGCATCTTATTAATTAATTACAACATTCAAAACCTAGACTTTTTCCATACATATCACCATGTAGTACATGTGCCCAGAAACTCTGAGACTATTGAATGTGTTTCTGTCCATCCATAGCAGGTATAAATTGCTAAAAGTTGTATAAAAGCTCAGAGAATAAATCCATATCATAGGTCAAAATCCTTTTATGACACTGCAGCAAAGCATAGTGTTCACCATTAGTGTCATTAGTAGCATGTAATAATCAGTGTACCACCGAGGGGAAACATTTCAGTGTTCTAAAATCTCTCCGGATTGCATTTATCAAGTTCATCTCTAACACCATATGTGCACCCTTCTGTGTGGATGGCACCAGCGTCCTGCTTCCCCTATCCAAATACAGAGTATGCTGTGGGCTTCTGTTGGTTTGTTCCCACCCACCTCCCAGGCATCTGCCAGCGTCTTCTTTCTAATACCACATTACTTCCTTTCAAAGGATATCTGCATTCTCTCAATTTTTGAAATCTTGATGGAAGTGTGAGTCCTCACGTACCCTCATCATCCAATACAGGGAGGAAGACAAAGTGACCTGAATTTTCATTCTGCTGTCACCTGAGGTTATTCTTAAGGAAGAATGCATGACATAAGCAATATCCCATTATATCTAATATGTATCTAGATTGTTAGCATTATAGATAACAAGTTCCTATCTTTAAATTCAAGACTGTCTAGATAATCCACAACCCATACTATTTATCAAGCAAATAGACAGCCTTTTATTAATCCACCTAAAACATGATGTTCTAAATGTATCTTGCATATCAATAGAAAAATTCCAATTAATGTCATTCAATTAATTAAGTTGGGCTATGCTGTTCTGTGATTATGCTTAATATAAAGCTCCATGCTTTCTCTTTTGTTAATTGTCCATGCTGAAAGTGGAACAGGGCTATACTCTTGTGGATAAAAAGTAACACATATACACATGTATATATATGCACATGCAAACATATATACATGTGAGCATGAATTGGGTAGAGAGAAAGAGAGAAGAGAAGAGAGAATGAGGGCTTTGAATACCCAGTATGTGAAAGGTTTCAGAGGTTATCAATTCAGAATAATAAATCACATAGATTTATTATATCAGTCCACACAGTCACATTTTCCTGAATTACAGGGTCTGTCTTTATTCAAGACTTTTACTGTCCTAAAGGAAATACCACAGGAAAACTAAAAACACCTGAATTACAACCTAATTAGCCTTTCAGTCTTTCATGTAAAACCAAGTACTTGAAACAATCATTATTCACTTAGCATATTTTAAATATCAACCTAATGTTGCTATTCTTGAAAATTATAAATATGTTAAACCAAATTATTTTCCTTTGAATTATTAGTCTATTCCAAATCTCTAACTCAAGTATAATTGTTTTTATTTTAGAATGTTTCTACAGTCCTTCAAGGATCCGAGGTTCAGATGTATCATATACTCTTATTGGACTCATGGTCATTGTCTCCAGAGGAGGGAGGGGAAGTTCAAGTCCAGCAATACCTAGATGGTGAGAATTAAATGCTAGAATTGACCTTGAGATTTCCAGTAAGAATATGTCTGAGCATCTCCTTCAGTTCTACCCTTATGTGTAGTAGTAACTAACGACCTATTGTTGAAAGGAACATCAATACATCCTTGCAATGTCAGGGCCACATTTCTGTATTTTGATACTCCCTACTTTTGTGAAACATTGAAGCTGTACAGTAAGCTTTTAGTGATACTGAAGCAATTCATTGTGCCTTTGGACATGTTGCTTCATAAACCCCTAAAGTTTAAGTAAGGTTAAATTTAAAATATTTTTTCCTTCAAAGATTCTTTTAAAGAAATTATTGAAGTATTTCTGTATAATTTCTAAGTCTCTGGAATAACATCTGATTTTTATCTGAGACACAAAAGTCTATGGTACATTCACTATCACAAATATCTTCAGGGTTATCCAACAAAATTGTATTTCTAGAGTNATTTTGGATTTCCTTCCTTGTTTTTCACAGATATAAAAAGCACAAATTTGTTGCATGAGCCCTGGATGATGATGATGATGATGATGATGATGATGATGATTTTGATCAGGAGTTATAAATAAAAGCCTGTAAATTTGGTCTATATCTAAGAAAAGAAGCTGAAATCAGAAGCATGGTATCTTTGAGGAGACAGTGAAAAGCATCACTGGCACATTCTGAAAGAATAAAGTGTAGATGATGTCACTATATTTAATTTCAATTGACCTTGTATGTCTATTGCAGAAACTCTAAGGGCCATCCTCTGGAAAATGATAGTGAACTGCCATGTACTTGACCACATCTTGACCCAGTTGCAGTGACTGATTCAATTACAGAGTCTTCATAGGATCCGATTAACTAGAAGGACTCTAAGCTCTAATGATTTGCATCATTATGAACTTTTTTTTTTAATCAGCAAAGGACACAGTGCTGCATGTTACATCTCCTTCACTAGTTAAAAAAAAAATGTGTTCAATGTTGGTTATAAACAGAATGTTATCAGTAGTCAGATAATCCTTTGGCTATTTATGCAAGAAATCATATGATCAAGAAGAATATAACAGAGAAATCTCAAGTTGGTTATAGAATCATAATCAAAATAAGATGTAGAGGAGAGAAATAAAGAACAAAGATAAGGGCAGAAACTGTACCAACCCAAGCTGGAGTTAGAGCAATTTTTTTTTCAATAATTTTGATTCAAGTATATGTTGGAATCTTCCAAGAAACACAGTCTTTGGGGGAACAAGGAAAAATGCTGTCTAGTAAGTGGCATTTGTGTGCACAGTTTGACATGAACATTTCTATATTATAATACACTATTAGCATTCTGTAGAGAATGGTACTTCTTTTGCAGGAGCAGAACTTTTAGTGACGGTACTATTGCTTCTGGAATATGGAGAGCAGACTAAGAAACCATACATCATATGAACAATCATTCCACACTTTTTATATATTTATTCTTTTAAAGTGGGGAAACGCGAGCACTGAAGTGCTTATATGGAAGCCAGAGAGCAACTTTCAGCAGTCAGCAATCTACTTTCTCCATGTGGGTCCAAGAGTCAAACCTCAGGCCGCCTGCCTTGTGGGACATTTTCATCCTCAATGAACTATTCTTCAGGAGATTAATAAACCAAGAAAGAAGAGTCATGTAAACCCTTGTACAAGACACTATCACAAATCAAAGTGAAGGATCTAGAAAATTTCTCCAATAAGCCGACTGCTTCTGCAATTACACAGTGTGGAATTTGAAACTCACAGTACTGTAAATTTAAGCTGAGCAGAAGAACCTTAGCAAAAGTTAAAGGAAGTGATAGAAACTAAAAGAAGAGAATTATAATTGGTGATACTTAAAGTACAAGTAAGTTTTACTTGTTGTACATATTTTACTTGTCTGAGATTTTAATTGTCTATACATATAACTAAAATTTCATGCACATCAAACTCACTATAGCCCCTAAGCAATACATAGGAATAGAAAAATAAATGAGAACATCCTGCTTGAAAAATAATTATGGAACTAGTGGAGAAATAAATATTTAAATATAAAACTATGACTAAGTAACATATTGAAAACAAATTACTAAGATGATGGTTATAAAATAAATGGGAAGTACTAATGAAATACGATCAAATAAGTTGAACCTTAAATAACATGTAAAAAAGTAAACAAATATAACATAGCACATGACATTTAGAATTTAATGCATCCATATAACTCAAGCAGGTCAGGATGCAGGAGATGATGTACAGGCCTCAGAGGTCTTGCTTCCCCTGGCTTGCTTAGCTTTCTTTCTTTTCTTTCTTTTTTTTTCTTTTCTTTCTTTCTTTTATTATTTTATTAGATATTTTCTTTATTTACATTTCAAATGCTATCCCGAAAGTTCCCTATACCCTTCCCCTGCCCCTGCTCCCCTACCCACCCACACCCACTTCTTGGCCCTGGCCTTCCCCTGTGCTGGGTCATATAAAGTTTGCAAGACCTAGGGGCCTCTCTTCCCAATGATGGCCGGTTAGGCCTTCATCTGCTACATATGCAGCTAGAGACACGAGCTCTGGGTGTACTAGTTAATTCATATTGTTGTTCCACCTATAGGGTTGCAGACCCCTTTAACTCCTTGGGTACTTTCTCTAGCTCCTCCATTGGGGGCCCTGTGTTCCATCCAATAGATGACTGTGAGCATCAACTTCTGTATTTGCTATGCACTGGCATAGCCTCATATGAGACAGCTATATCATGATCCTTTCAACAAATTCTTGCTGGCATATGCAATAGTGTCTGGGTTTGGTGGCTGATTATGGGATGGATCCCTGTGTGGGGCAGTCTCTGGATAGTGCATCCTTTTGACTTAGCTCCAAACTTTGTCTCTGTAACTCATTCCGTGGGTATTTTGTTCCCTATTCTAAGGAGGAATGAAGTATCCACATGTTGGTTTTCCTACTTCTTGATTTCATGTGTTTTCCTATTGTATCTTGGGTATTCTAAGTTTCTGGGCTAATATCCAAAACAACCTTGAGATTCTACCTCACACCAGTCAGAATGGCTAAGACCAAAAATTCAGGTGACAGCCAACGTTGGCGAGGATGTGGAGAAAGAGGAACACTCCTCCATTGCTGGTGGGATTGCAAGCTTGTACAACCACTCTGGAAGTCAGTCTGGTGGTTCCTCAGAAAATTGGACATTTTTCTACCAGAAGGTCTAGCAATACCTCTCCTGGGCATATACCCAGAAGATGTTCCAACTGGTAATAAGGACACATGCTTCATTATGTTCATAGCAGCCTTATTTATAATAGCCAGAAGCTGGAAATAACCCAGATGTCCCTCAACAGAGGAATGGATACAGAAAATGTGGTACATTTACACAATGGAGTACTACTCNGCTATTAAAAATAAATAATTTATGAAATTTTTGGGCAAATGGATGTATCTGGAGAATATCATCCTTAGTGAGGTAACCCAATCACAAAAGAAGTCACTTGATATGCACTCAGCTTCCTTTCTTGTAGAACCCAGGACTACCAGCCCTGTGATGGCAAAAGCCACAATGGACCCTCCCACCCTTGGTCACTAATTGAGAAAATGCCTTACAGATGGATCTCATGGAGGCATTTCCTCAACAGAGGCTCCTTTCTCTGTGAGGACCCTAGCCTGTGTCCCGTTGGCATACAAAACCAGCCAGTACATGTGTGTAACAGTCCTGGGCAAACCTCATGACTAGGAGTAGTTTGCCAACACAAAATAAATTCTGTTTTCTGGTAGGTTTTATTTATTTATTTATTTTTTTTTTTGGTGTGTGTGAACTTTTTGTATCACTTTGTTTTGGGGGGGGGCAAGGAGAATGTTTTGTTTTGTTTTACTGGAATGTTCATAGTTATTTTATTTTCATTTTTGTTTATTTGCTTCCTTTGCTTTCATTTTGAAGGTATGAAATAACAAACGTGAAGACAGAGAGGATCTGGGAGGATTTGTGGGCAGGAAAACTGATCAGAATACATTGAATGAAAATAAAATTGAATGAATGGTTTCACATGTCACATATTTAGTAGGAACACAAATTAGTGCAGACATTATAGGAAACAGAATAGAAGTATCTCCAAAAATTAAAAATAGAGATAATTTATAACCCACCAATGTCACTGATGATAGTTTATACAAAGTGAAATTGATCTCCCTATGTCTTGCATATAGCCTATGATGTTTATTGAAGCAATGCTCTGCATCGACAGGAAGTGGAGACAATCCAAGTCACCATCCTCTGGCAAGTGATAAAGAAGTTATGATGCCACTCAGAGTAATGCCATTAGGCCAGGTCTGAGAAGAAAAAAAATGTCATTCTTAGTACAAACAGGAACAAATCATAACGATGTCCCAAATGAGCTAATCTGGAAACACCCACAGCTGCAGAATAGGGTTCATACAAATGGCATTTAAATAGATGGCTTTGCAAAAACTTATAACATAGTGGTGATTTGCTGAAACTGGGAAAGTCAGTTGGTTAACAGAGATGGAAACAGTAAAATAAGAACGAGGTGAACATAATGATGCATGTGTATTGCATATAGCTACACAGTCAGCCAGAAACCCTCCTTTTCTCATTCCATTTAAACTGAATCCATAAACGCACATCAGAAGACTGTGCATGCATGATCTTTGCACAAATTGGTCTTTGTTATTTTTAGAGATAAAGTGAAGTCATGACATTGTTTTAAAAATCCATGCACATATTTTTGTATAGAGCACATTGACACCTCTTTACCTACTTAGAACAGGTCCTTGCAATTAGTTGGAATGTAGACTCTGTATTTATGAGTACATATCAATATTTTGATGGTGACTCTACTTTTCTGCTAGGGTCCCCCTTCTGTTTTATTTGCAGTTTCATTTCTTTGCCATTCAAGAAATGACATTCTTACACTAAATAAATTCAAAAGCTTCCTAATTTATTTATCAGGCTTTCCTCCTCCTAAGAAAGCCACATCATTCTACACTCATCTACTGACAGATGAATGGCTGATCTTGCAGCTTGTTCTGCTGATTCAAAATACAATAGAGGAGGAAATCTCACATGAAGGACAAGGTGGTCAGAACCAAAGACAGACTCATTGCAGATCTCTAACACGTACCTAATACAAACTATGTTTTGTCTCAAATTGGAAGAGCGTGACGATCATGTAAGAAATATATGACCCAGCACAGGGGAAGTCCAGGGCCAAGTAGTGGGAGTGGGTGGGTAGGGGAGCAAGGGCGGGGGTGGAGTATAGGGAACTTTCGGGATAGCGTTTGAAATGTAAATAAAGAAAATAATAATAAATTAATTTAAAAAAAAGAAATACAAGGATAATAGAGTGCTTCTTTTCCATTCTTGTAACAAGAAGTAATGGATCTGAACTTCTCCTTTTTAATCAGCTGATAATATATATATATAATATTATATATATATATATATATATATAATGACTAAACTGGATTTTTTAATTAAATTTGGTATTGATAAACAATAATTAACCTATATATACATATATAATATGTGTGTGTACATATACATGTGTGTGTGAAGATATTAATATATGTATATATGTGTATATCCTTATAAATCATAACACTACATATTCATATTGCTTGGCAAGCTAAGTAGTTTAATAGTTCGTACATTTTTAGTTCTTATTGCTTTTTAAAGTGTTATGTTTATCCAGATCACAATAAAAATGCCAATTCCGCGGGGCTTCGTGGCACACGCCTTTAATCTCAGCACTAGGGAGGCAGAGGCAGGAGGATTTCTGAGTTCGAGGCCAGCCTGGTCTACAGAGTGTGTTCCAGGACAGCCAGAACTACACAGAGAAGCCCTGTCTCGAAAACAACAACAACAAAAGTAATTTAAAAAAATTCTAATTCCTGGAAAGGAGAAATGGTTTAGTTATGTGTTTTATTGTTCAAGTATGAGCAATTGAATTTTAATCCTGAGTTCACACACACACACACACACACACACAAAGCCAAGTACCATGCTGAACACCACACCAGTAATTCCAGTGCTTTAGGTGAATGGATCAGTACTTGGAGACTTGAAGATCACTGTAGCTCCCTGTTTGGACAGTTTAGAAAAACCAGTGATCCTCAAATACAGAAATTATGACTGAGCCTCAAAAACAAGCAGTAGAGGATTAAAGAAAGATAAATGTTGTGGGTGTCCAAGAACTGGAACACAAATGAAAAAATACCCTATCCCATGTCATACACACACACACACACACACACACACACACACACACACACACCCTATTGTTTACATTGACTTCAAAAATAGTTATGCAAATAACTAGACAAGCTCTTTGTCACCTCGGTGAAGTTACTTCAGATTACCCACCAGAAACTGTCCTGAATTTACTGAGGACACTTCAGGCTGACACGGCGGTGTGTCAAACAGACAACACTAGTTATAATCTGAATTTGTTTTGAACACTGAAACTTGTTTTGTTCTGAGTGGATGTGGGTGGGAGAGATATTATGTGCAATCTGTCAGATTTCTTGATTTAAAAATGCTTTTCAGAAAAACAAAAGTCTCATGCCAGAAACACTCAGTTAAAGAAATGACATTGAAAAGGGAAAGGAAATTGTCATCTTTAATTATTCAAAGCATTGTTATGTCTTAACATTAATAGAAACTCTAAATTAATGGCAATGTCAGAAGATTAAAATGTTAGGGTTTGTCTTTTTTCTCAAAGACGCCTTGCCACTACATAGAATATATATGGATTCTATCACTCGAGTCTGTTATTGCTGTAACACTCTACGGACATTATACAAATATAACAAATCTATTAACAACCTGAGCAAGAGAATGGTCAAGAGTATTTGGAATTGATTCTGCTAGAACTTTGCTTCTTAGGGTGATGGTAGGTTGCTTTTCAGTAAAGCTATGCTACTGGCTCTTGTTTCAAGCCTGTTCCAGCATGGCCAGTGAAGGCAGCCTGGGTCTGATTACTTGAAATCTTTACTTCAGAGTTCTGCCTAGCAACACAAGTTTTCAAGCTCAAATTTTGAGACATGAGAGATTACTCAAAAAATAGTATGGAAGACTGACTAATACATTTGTGATAAGTAATGTAATTATAAATGTTCAGGTTTCATTACAACTATATGGCAAGGGAAAAAAGTAAAGGGGAGGAAACCCCCCCAAAACAAAAAATACATTTATTGAATTATCATAGAACAGCCTTCGTATTTGATATAGGAACTAGAAATAATTATTGCCTTTAATTATTATACTGAAAAGATGAAGAAATAGGGAATCCATTTCCATTCTGAAGCTACTTTGAAGAAGCAAGTGAAAATAGTTTGAAACCTACTAATTCCATTTCAGAAACTTTGGTGATGTGTCATAACGTGACTTCCTTTGCAGTAACCTTTGAGGCAACTGAGGGGGAGGAAGGCATTTGCCTGGGGTTTACAGTAAACCTGCAATTGTATTTTTATATACAATTACAATAAGAACTGAAATAGTGAAAGAACCATAATTTAAGTGCAGTGTGTACTTTCTTCAAAATACTTCTTTCTAGGATTTCATTCTGACAAGCTGTCTTTAAACACAATAGAAAGTATCTGGAAGGCTCCACTATGTGAACAGAGAATCAATTGTAGACTGAGATGCTACTATTCATATCACAGCTGAGGTTCTCGGATGAGAGCTGATAAGGTACCAGGAATTTCACAGGAAAATTAGAGCTAAGTTGTATCTTGAAAATTCATCTCACTGTGGATAGCAGGGAGAATGAGAGCTTTCCCAGAATTCTCTCAGTCAACTTGAACTCTCAGTATAATATCCTAATAAATATGCATATTATATTATAAGATGTTATATGTTGAAACAGCAATTTTCTTTTATCCATTTCACTACTCGTGGTGATAGAAACTGGAGTTCAATGACCATAAGATGCCAAATGTGTTTTCTGTTTTACATACATTCTAATATATTCAGAATGTGCAGTTTTCAGCTTTTTTTTTTCAGAGTTTTGCTCTGCAAAGTCATCATGTGTTTGTGTGGAGGAGGTAAATCATAACCACAATATGATTGTTTCCCATCAATAGCTATTTCCACCAAGTAACGATCTAGAGTATAGGACAAAAACCACATGCTAGTTCATGCAAGCCAAGCTGAAAGGAGAAAATGGAAATTACACAACAACTGAAAGTCTAAAGTGGCCGTGGATGCTGCTTCAACTTTCCCATTCCAGACCTGCTTTGTCTTCATTTGCATTAAATTCCCAGCTTCACCAAGTGACTAGAGACCTAATTTAATCTGCCATATACTGAAGAATCATCCATTGTATTAACCTTGGGATTTTATCAAAGTGAAAACATAAAGGTTTACAGAAGAATATAGAATTGTGAAAAGGATAAATGTCTTCCATTATAAAAGTACAACTATACTATGAATACTATAACACAATGTGTGAGCAACAGTGATATCCTACGACGTTCTTAGGGAAATACATTATTTTATCAAACTTCAAAAAGTATTAAAGATTTAGAGCTAAGACTGAGAGAAACAGGAAATGGAAATGCAAGTTGTTATCTGATCATTAAATATCATAGCTTTCTTAAAAAATTTGATCCTTTAGAAAAACATTTTGAGCTAAATAAAATGTGTTATAGCATGAACTCAATATGTTTCATGTAGCTTCTTATTTAAGAAAATATAATATTGCACACAAAAAAATTTCAAAAGTAAATGCAACTTTGCCATTATTTACATTAGCACAAAAGCAAGCACACGTGAGATGAAAGGGATACAAATTTTAAGCTAATTATAACAGTATATTTTCCAGTGTATATATGGTAATTTTCATAGTTTTGATTCATAGAAATTTTAGAAACCCATGTTAAGTATTGACACATCTGTTCCTTCTATTTTAATATTTTACACGAACATAGTACTTTTGATAATACAGAACATTTATTAATTGTCATAGACAGAATTCATAACTTGTTCAGAGTTTCTTAACATTTTACTTAATGTCATTTTTCTCTTCCCAGGTCCCAAATAAGAAACACATTGTATATACTCGTTATATCCCTTAGAATCTTCTTGACCTTTAACATTAATTATTGTGGTTAACACTCACAACAAATGGGCAGACAGAGGGAGACACTGGGCTTACCATGTGATGTTTGAAACCTCAAAGGCACTTCACTGGTGACACATTTCCTCCAACAAGGCTGTAGCACCTAATCCTTGCAAACAGTTCTATCCCCTGGTAACTAAGGAGTCAAGCCTCTGAGCCTATGGCACCACTTTGGTTTAAACCACCACACTTGTACTTCAGGGCTTTTTCATACTATAGTGCAGATGGGTGGCACCCGTTTGTTTCACGTGACAGCTCACTGGGAATACCTAGCTTCTTTTCTTTTTTGACATTTTATTGATTCTTTGTGAATTTCATACCATACACCCTAATCCCCCTCATCTCCCCATCCCTTCCTATCTGCCCTCTGTCCTTGGCCTCTGACCTTCCCCCATAAAAGACATAAAAAAGATAGCATGAAAACTACAAAAAAAAAAAAAAAATCTCGTACTAGAAACTGCAGTGTATCACAATATCACAGTGTCCCACAGTATATGCTTTTGTCTACACAACTTCATTGAAAATAGTCTGGAGGCCTCTGGCTTCTACTATACTGTCAATACTGGATCCTCACAGGGACTCCTCTTGGATATGTTTTTCTAGCCCATTGTCATGAAGATCCTGATACTTTGGATCTACAGGACTGGCCCTTTCCTATACTTTAGCAGCTCATAGATGGGCTAGGTATTGGTGTGGACCAACACAAAGCCCTGGATCTGGACCTGGGAGGTATTTGAATCTTTCAGCCAGCTCTCCTGCACTCTCTCCATCCATCTCTGCTCTGGCTACCTTCCCCCATGCTGTAGCCAGCAAGGAGCAGGGACAGCTCTCTCCTGCTCTTAAGTCTTAGGGGCTAGCTACTGTGCTCCCCAGGCAACGTGGATGGCCTGCTCTATTGAGTGCAGCAGCAGCCAGTGAGAGTCAAGGACATGTTTCCAACACTCTTGAACTCTCATGATCTCTGAATGTCCTGAAACTCACTCTGTAGACCAGGCTGGTCTCGAACTCAGAAATCTGCCTGCCTCTTCCTCCCAAGTCCAGGGATTAAAGGCCTGTGTCACCACTGCCCAGTAAGTTAACATTTTATATGAAATGTATTTTGTACTTTTCATTGATGTTTATATCAACTTTTAGTACTAAAACAATCTTTTTTTACCTTTACAGAAGAAATTATTTATATTGAAAATACATAGATTTGAAAAGAGGAATTATGGCAGTACATTCTGAATGTTTAGAACAAAGTGACTCTAAATAAAGATATTTTTGATGACTGTTTTCCCTTTGGACATTTGTGTGACATCATCCCTAAACCCATGTAAAAATTAAGTATGCTTTTGATGAAAATAACCTATAACAAACTGTCAACATGTCCTCAGATCATGTATCTAGTATGAGAAAACATTATGAGAAACAAAATGCAATGAGCAATATAGGTTTTTGTATTCCATGCCTAATTTACCAGGGTAAAGTAGCCAACTATTAAGGAGTCCTAACCTCTGGAATCTAAAGGACAAAGGGTAGAACTTTGCCATTAGAATGTGAATCCGAAACTAAAATATGATAAATAATCCCTTAAGAAAACTTGTTTAAAAAGCCATTCTATTATAACTCATTCTTGTCATGCCTCCTTTCGTGCAAAGGAGAAAATGTCCCTCTTGTGTGCAGTACATGTTGGTTTGATTGACGACAAGAAAGTAAAGTCAGTAGATGGAAAGGTGATACTAACCAGAATTATGCATCTCAATGAGATATAGATTAGAAGTAAAGTTGCAGGCCACTCAGACTCATCCATCCTACTGACCCAGACAAGCTCAAAGCATGTTCATTAAATATTCTAAAACAATGATTCATCTGAGACAGAATAAGAGCAAGTAAAAAAAAATCCTCAAGTATGTTGGCTTTAATATTTTAAAATAATTAACTTTGTATAGTTCACCTGGAGGAATTAGCATTTCTGTCATTGAGAAATGAAGGCTAGTATAAAAATTAATTTAATTAAAATAAAAAAAAATCAGTGTGTACATATGCACTTGCGGGTTAAAAGTGAGTTATAACTACCCTCTAATCTGACTTTGGTAATGAAATGGTTGTACATTTGTTATAATGTCACGGTTTAAGTTCACTATGGGAGACAAAGTTGTTTTCCTTCACTGTACTTTGTTAAGTGTTGATTAAATGCTCTTTCCATTTAAACTTAACAAACCTTATCTTTCCAACTCCCATGTTCCATGTGAGAAGCGGTAATATTTTTCTGTCACTATGTGACCAACTGAAGAACTAAATCATGTTATCTCTGACAGAGAAAATCACTTCTTTATTGAGGTTAGATCTAAAAACAGATCCCACATAGCAGAGCTTGGCTTCTCTGTCTTCAGAAAGCACTTCTTAACCATTTTTTTCCCTGATTTTTCTAGTCACAATAGTTTCTATTCAAGAGATAACTGATCTTACTTTCCATTTTTCCAGTTACAAAATATGGTATATTTTTATAATATATCAAAGAAGATAACATATTTTAGGATAAAGAGTATTTTAGACAAACTTCCACATATCCTATGTACATAACCTTTAAATAACTGGGAGAATATGGTTTAGAGGGAGGAAATCTAAATATTTTTACTTGCAGACACAATGCGTTTAATTCAGTAAACATCAAACTCTGTCTACTTTATGAAGAAAGGTTGAATTTATGGAAATCTAATTAGCCAATTCAGCCCCTTGAATAGTTTAAACATTCAAACACAGAAAATATAAAGTCTGAAATATGTTTCTCCAAACTGAGAGTTTTAACAGTAAGTCAAATTGAAATGTATGCATAATTTTATTTTTGTTAAATCATTGTAATTAGTACATGAACAATCATCTCTGTGTGATCACGGCGCAGACTTGTAGAATGACTTGGTTGTCTCTTTTGCTGCCATTGTGTGCTCAAATGTTCTCTTCTGCTTCTCTAGTGTTTATGTGAATATATCCTGTATACTATTTATGATTTCATAGAGTATTTGACTCCAGTGTCCAGTCTACAGTCTTTGCTCATATTGGAGTAATTCATTCACATAGCCTCTTGAAGTACCCATGAGAGCGGGGTTACTTGTCAGAAATGTTCAAGTTTGAAAGAACACCTCAACAATGATACGAAATAAGGAATAATTCAAAAATAACATAAAATTATGACAGAAGGATACATTATTCTTAGGTTGCTTTTAAAGGTATTTTAATATCATAGAGTATTTTAAAAACCAAGGACATTTGACACCAAACTCTTATTACAATTAGATATAATATGAATAAATATGTACTTTTGATGCTAGACCACAATGGCCCTGGGCACTTAGGACAAGAAGCAAACCTTCTTTACCCAGCACCCCAGTGATTCCCTCATATCAGGAGAGAACTATCTACACTAGTTTCATTTGAAGATATCTAAATAGCATCACAAGGAGACAGTTATACTCCAGGTCTGTGTAAGAAACTTGAAGAGTAGAAACTACTTCATATAACGTTCAATAAAAAGGCCCTAATTTAATTTTGACTGTAGAATTCATTACAGCTCCTTTTCAGGTCATTGTCTTTTCCTTTTTTATTCGTTTTTTCATATATTATCATTTAGTAAAATTCTCCTCCCTCTCTCTCTTTAAAACACATATAAACACACATGCAAAGAATATTGAACAAACACTAATAAAATAGAATAATAAAACAAAGTGCCTCTCCCAACACTAAAAGGCATGGAGTTTGTTACTTGTTCTCAAATAACTGGTGGGTCTGTGATTGATTTATACTCCGTGAAACTCTACTGCAGAAAACTAATACTCTCTTTTCAAGCAGACATCATTCATTGCAGAGGCATGCTTTATTTAGAGTGAGACAGTGTCCACTTCCCACTCTTAAAGCTGGGACCCTGTCTGGATGCACCTGTGCTAATCTGCATGATGCTTCAAGTCTCTGTGAGTTCACACGGGTAGCTGTTCTCTTGTGTCTGAAAGAAAATGTAACCATGGAGTTTTCTATCACCTCTGGCTAAAAATGCTGCTCCTGCTCCTCCTCCTTCCTCCTTCCTCCTTCCTCCTTCCTCCTTCCTCCTTCCTCCTTCCTCCTTCCTCCTCCTTCTCCTTCCTCCTCCTCCTCCTTGTACTCGTCCTCCTCGTCCTCCTCCTCCTCCTTGTCCTCATCCTCGTCCTCGTCCTCGTCCTCCTCCTCTTCTACATATAAAGATTTCATAAAGACATAGCAATATGTACTGAGAATACCTCCAAAATCTCTCAGTCTCTGAACATTGTCTAGTTTAAGTCTCTGTTCTTATCAGGGTATTTTGAAAAACAAAGAACTTATAAAATATTATACTCACTTTTCTCTCCCAGTAATGATTTGTGAAAATATGTTGAAAGATTGGGCAGTTTGCCAGTGAGCTTCATGTATATATCTGTACTTATAAATGCAACATATTGACAATAGCCAAATTCCTGCTACACTGGTTCTCTCATGCTCCTTGCAGAAATCTCCACAGTCCAAAACATCTGTCCTTCTTTCAGAAATTTGTCCTGGACAGAGTCTCTACCCCAAGCAACGATAAACTTCCTTTCTTTTTTTTAATTTATTTATTATTATTTTCTTTATTTACATTTCAAATGCTATCCCGAAAGTTCCATACACCCCACTCCCGCCTCTGCTCCCCTACACACCCAATCCCACTTCTTGGCCCTGGCCTTCCCCTATGCTGGGACATTTAAAGTTTACAAGACCAAGGGGCCTCTGTTCCCAATGATGGCTGATTAGGCCATCTTCTGCTACATATGCAGCTAGAGACTCAAGCTCAGGGGGTACTGGTTAGTTCATATTGTTGTTGTACCTACAGCGTTGCAGCACCCTAAAACTCCTTGGGTACATTCTCTAGCTCCTCCATTGGGGGCCCTGTGTTCCATCCAATAGCTGACTGTGAGCATCCACTTCGGTGTTTGCCAGGCACTGGCATACCCTCACAAGTGGCCACTAAATCAGGGTCCCTTCAGCAGAATCTTGCTGGCATGAGCATTAGTATCTGGGTTTGGTGGCTGATGATGGGATGGATTCCTGGATCGGGTAGTCACTGGATAGTCCATCCTTTCACCTTAGCTCTAAATTTTGTCTCTGTACCTATATCCTTTCATGGGTATTTTGTTCCTTATTCTAAGGAGGAATGAAGTATCCACACAATGGTCGTT
>NC_034600.1:62576584-62581584 GCF_900095145.1 Mus pahari
AGAGAGAGAGAGAGAGAGAGAGAGAGAGAGAGAGAGAGAGAGAGAGAGAGAATATGACCAATAACCTAGAAAGCTTATGTTTGTAAATGAAATATTTCTACAGAGTTAGTATTAAATTTGCACCTAAAAGTACTTCATTTTCAAAATGATAAAATTATAACTATATGTAAGTAAAGCTTTAGGCAATGTAAATATACATAATCTTGGCTTTATGTCATCAAAAATCATTTTAACCTTTTAGATCAAGGAGGGCATGCATTCAGTCTAGATATTTTATATTGAGACCAAAGCTAAAATAAAAGTTAACTTTAATACTGAAAATAAATATAATTTACTTTCTTGTAAATTGTGTCACATTTTAAGTAAAACTTTAAAAGACTCATGTTGTATATTTCTCACCTTTAGTTGTATATGCATTTTTCATGAAGAATGAGTTAATCTTAGACTTAAGGGACTTTTTCTGCCTATCAAATAGATTTGTAAAAAAGGGGGTTGGAGTTAAATAATCACATAAGCACATGACTATCAACTTGAAGATTTTAGAAACCTTAAAAGTCATGTTTTAAATTTAGTTATTCATTCATTTACTTTACATTCTAATATTAGCACCATTCTCGTCCCAGTCTTCCCCTCTCACACAATCCCTCCCCACTTTGCTACACGTGTCAGGGGGAGATAGGTCCAGTACATGTTCATACTTTGGTTGGTCGTTCAGTTTCTGGGATCCGCCAAGGGCCCAGGTTAGTTTAATCTGTTGGTCTTCCTGTGGAGTAACTATACTCTTTGGGTCCCTCAACTTTAACCTCAGCTATTCTGCAAAAGACCCTGAGCTCTAGGTAATATTTGGCTATGGCTTTCTATGTCTGTTTTTGTCAGCTGTTGGGTGGAGCCTCTCAGAGGACAGCTTTGCTAGGCTCCTGTGTATAAGCATAGAAGAATCTTGTCAAGGATTGTTGCTTGCCCATGGGATGGGTCTCAATTTGACTTAGTTATTAGTTGGCCATTCCCTCCATCTCTGATCTATATTTGTGCCTGCACATCTTGTAGGCAGGACACATTTTGGGTCAAATATTTTATGGGTGAGTTGCTGTCTTCATCTCTTTATCCCTCCACTGGGAGTCCTGCTTGACTATAGGAAGTATCCCAGAAGTGAAATTTTTGCAGAGTTTATTTCCTATGACTTAATCCTATGGAACATAATGGGCATTTTTCTAGGCCTATCTTTGTTGTCAAAGCAAAATAAAATATAACATCAAAAATAAGAATGGCCTCTATACTATTTATTTGAAAATTGGGTAAATATCCTAGGTTATTTAATTGTGATTAATTTGAAATGGATTTCATTATTAATGTCAGAGACCTGTTTTATTAACTGGTGACCAAGTGAATACAAATAACTCTATGTTTAAGAGGACAAATAATAAGAGTTAAAGATTACAGTTCTCTACCTATTAGAAACTACATATGCAACTGCTTGGATAACTTATCTCTCAACCATACAGCAACAAAACAATCTCAGTAGATTTTAGCTTTTAAAAAGTTTACACAAAAGGCCTAAATGTGTCCTATTTAATTTGGGATTTACAAAGCCTACTGAGGATGAAAACTTTCTGTTTGTATAAAAGTATCAAATGTCAGGTAATTTAGAAAATCAGTAGAAAACATATATTATATATTTCTCTGTCTTTTATTCTCTAATATTACTGTAATTGCCTATTAGTTACTATTCTGTTTTAAATTCTCAGCTTGGCTGCTATAGCATTTATATTTCTGTTCTTATATGTTCTTGTTCCCATAACTAGCTCTATACATTTGTACGTACGTGTGTGTTTCTTACTAAAGTTCAACATTAGTGTGACTCTGAAATCACAACTTCCTTTCAGAAATAGATGTCCTGTTGTCCCCAGTTCCATGTTTGGCACATCAGTAGACATTCTAAAAATAAGAGATTTAAATTTAAATGAGTTCATATGTTCCTCAAGTTTTCTTTTTCTTTCAAATTTCTAGATACATTCATTTCATTTGCATCTGTCTGTCTATCTATCTATCTATCTATCTATCTATCTATCTATCTATCTATCTATCTATCTAATCTATCTAATCTATCGTCTATCTTAGCATTGATAATGATGAAACCTTGGGCTTTCTTTTATGAGAAACAAAACGTCATTATTCCCTTCATCTGCAAGTCCTCGTTTACTATTATTTGACTTTTATATACTCCTTTATGTTTGCCAAGGAAAGCTCATGAATGGCATATGCATGGGTTTTTTTTCCTAATGGTTAAAATTATAAGTCACTCTGGGGCAACAGTGTGAAGTTATTAAATTAGCAAAAGTGTCAATTTCACAGTGAAGATTAATTATTGAGTATTCGTGAAGATTAGTATGAGTCTTTAATATAGAACAAGAAGAGGTAAGGGCTGTCACTGATGCTAATAGCACATGCTTTAAAGATCTAGACATGCCCATCTGTGAAGGGAGAGCTATAGTCTCAGAGAATGTCACAGATGAATCTGAGAGGAAGCTTGGAATGCTCAAACATGAGCCAGACTCCCTTAGTAAGATGCAAGCCTTATGCTAAAAGAAATGTATTTCAATCTTTCGCCATAGATATTGAAAGTAGTGATATTTTCTGATTTATTGCTGTAACCTTAAGGTTGAACAAAGAGATGAGGACATAAATAATTTCAATGAAGACACTGCTGAACTAATCTGATTGTACCCTAAATTGAGCCAACATACAAGAGTCAGAATAATATATGGCATGTATTTGGCAAGACAAAGCATACATCAGACAACTTTATGGAATAAAGAATGAGCCTATTTTACTTGGTTTTTACCTCTAATGTTTCTGAATCCTTTTTATTGTTTTACTTTGGGTAGGGTAAATATTGACTAGTTGATAAAACAAATAATGTATTATCTTTGAAATCGCCTCTGAATTAATTTTTCTTAACAAAGTATCCCTTTGTTCCTAGTTCTTAAAATGTGTCAATGTGTTGTATTCTGAGTATTAAAACCAATATATTTCAGATCCTGAGTAGGAATAGATATTGGGGAGTGGTTTTTTGTTGTTGTTGTTGTTCCCCTTATACAGCATGGTCTTTAATATCCTCATCCCTAAATCATGAGGTTGAAGAACTCACCCTAGGATCTTCATTTATCCCTGTAAATGCGTGCTGCTGTGACAATATTTTTCCAATAACTTGTGCTTTAACAATGTACAAGTATACAAATCATAACATGAAAATGCTGACTTCTTCAAAGCTCCTTTCATTTATAAAGGCTAGGTGGGAAGGTTTAAAAGGTTGTGAGAGCCAAAGATTTCCACTATTCATCCACAGTGACGATTTCATCATTTTTGAAATAAATGAGTATTTATAAGAGATAAACCTGTGAAATCTTGATAAAGAAAAAAGTGAAAAGATTATATAAAAACACATGTAGTACATGTTTGATTATTCAAAAATCCCAATAGTCTATCAAAATATTTAATTGCAAAATTTGACAGATTTAATAAAAAAAAACTTTAAATGATATCTGTAAACTTCAAGATATCCACATATTTTTTTCTCCTTCTACTGTGTATGTCTTTCAATAATGTATTAATGTATTCTGCCTAAGGTTTCTTTTCACTGTAAAGCAAAAGACTTTTGACTTCAGTGTCAGAAACCTTCAGGGAACAAGAATCCAATGCTTCAAAAACTTAAACTAAGGAGATAATTCCATGCCCTGATATGGTGGCTGTCACATTTTCCTCGTAGGAATACACCATGGAACTTTCCACAGAGTATTATTTCTGGAGTCTAGCTTTCCCTCATCATTTGGCCTTCTCTCTTATTTGAAATTCTTGGAACAGATAGAGGGGTGGAAACACCCACAGTCTAATCTTTACTGCCTTGCATTTGCTATCTCTCTGTCACCATGAAAACCTTTGTCTAAGTTTCAAATCTCACCTCTTCAGTTCCCAGTGGGCTGGTGTAGAAAGTCTGTGCACCACATGCTCAAATGCCAAGGCTTCACTTGAAGCATCTTCTAACTAGGACATATGGCACTTCACCTCTCTTCTGCTCCTAGAGCTCATCACTGCTTTGCTTCAGTAATAAAAAATGTTCCAAACCAATTATTAGTAAGTATACACTATCCAGTTCCTGTATACTATCTTCTTATTCTTTTCACATTATTCCTCCTTGTGATATTTGCCTGTATTCGATGAGAAAAAGAATGGACCCCCATCTTTTAAAAAAAATTCATATGTCTATGAAAATAGCTACCATAAACTTTCCTACTACGTTTTAGGGAAGTTACTGTGTTTTAAAAATACTTAGCGATTAGGAAATGGCAGATGTAATATTTTATGTTTCAGGATCGCTTCGTAAAAAGTTCACAGTGCATTTCATTTGCTCATTTGTTAATACACAGCCGTCAACACTTAAGTTTGATCTCTCCCTCACTCTGCCATGCTGTGAAAACTGACCTGACCAGAGTTACCACTGCTAATACAGGGCAGTATGTATGTCATGTATCCTTTCACTACTATTTTAAACTCAATTTTGCCTTTGTGAACAGCTGAGCCATCTAATTCCAAGGTAGAATAAGTGACTTGTAACTATATACATTTATATACCCATAATGATAAGCTAATCTATAAATAAACATGAAAATATAAAGAATAACAGATAATGCTGGGGTTTTTTGCTTAGTTATTTTACTGATTTACTAAATGTGCCTTTGTTTAAAATGATGAGTCTATTAGCTGGATCTGTGTTTGATGCTTATGGTGTTTGATGCTTTGCAGAGAATGGGAATTCTGTTCTTTGTGCCCATGTCTCAATGCTCCAAAACTTCACCTGACACCAGCTCCAGGTTATCTGGTACCTACCCTGTCCTCTTTTGGCACCCAGAGTCATGTGTGCATGTATACACACATACATATACACATATAAATAAAAAATAAAAATCAATCTAAGTAAGAAATCAATTTTTAAAATTAAAAAG
>NC_034600.1:62584084-62631060 GCF_900095145.1 Mus pahari
GTCTTGTCCGTAAGATACATTTTACCAGCAGTCCTCTATAGTTTCTGGTTCTTTAAAGTTTTATAGTTCGTAGTCTTTGGTGTACCCTGAGCCTTAGCAAGAAGAGTTGAGATATAGATGTTCCAATTAGGATTCAGCACTCTACAGTCTCTTAATCTCTATACTTTAACCTGTTATATATTTATATTAACCACCACACTGTGAAGACAGCTATCTGGTAATGAATAAGAGTTGCTCAATTCTATTGCTATATAGATGTACATTTTGATCATTTAATATTTTGTTTATTTAACAAAATACCAGTAACAGCTGTTCTTCTCTTGTCTGTGTTTCTTGACCAGGTTTACAGTACTAGACATTTTTGTTTTGCCTCCTGTAGTATGAGACTTAAATACAATAAAAAAAGAGGTTGGGTTTCATAATATTTTTGCCAATATTGCATAAGTGGGCATACCAAATGTGATGATTTGCATGGCCATGGCCCTCATAGGCCTTTATGTTTGAATGGTCAGTCCATAGTTGGAACTGCGGGAAACACTAAGAGGTGTGACTTTGTTGGAGGACATGTGTCACTGTGGATAGGCTTTCCACGTTTAAAATCCCACGCCCACAGAAAGACCAAACAGTGTGAGCTAATGTGGACCCCTGGGAGTTCTTAGAGAACTCAACCAGAACATACACAGACTGAACCAAAGCACATAGGTGTGGATCAAAAATGGGGTCCCCAGTCAGCTTGTAGGGGTCACAAGTCCTGCCTAATATTTTCAAGTATTTTGAAAGATGTCCATCCAAAATATCATCTTTCCTTCCAGGACAGTAGCACATTGATTACTGATTGTTGGTTGGCTTGTTTGTCTTATCAAAATATATAGTGCTTTTGGGAATAGGTTTTTTACCATCAACTAGTTCTAGTGGGTAATTAACTATAATGGAAGTAGTCTACACTGTTTGTTTGTATGTGAGTCCCTGATCAATATCTTAGATAATGGAATACCATACTTGGTACTAAGGCTTTTCTTGTGTTGTTGTTATTGTTGTTGTTTTCGTGTGTGTGTAAAGAGAGAGAAAGAGTCTGTTTTCAAAAGAAACATTTAAGAAATCTTATTTTAAAAGTGGGTGTCCATATAGCATGTTTTCAAATATGCTTAATGATAGCTATTTCTCCAACAAACCCTCCTCTACCTTACAATCCCATCTCTCCCCACACTGAACCCCCTCCCATGCTCCTTTGCACTTTCTGTGTTCTTATTTAGTGTATTCTACTGTCCCCTCTTCCTAAAGAACTTTCTCACTTCCTATTTTTCTTGCTTCTACATTTACTCCATGTTAGACTCACAAATCTAGAGATTCAAGTTGGGTATATGGTCATAGCTGAGTGCCTAATCACATCATTTCAGAAGCTCAGCAAGATGAAGACTCTTTAGTTAATAATTGGATAGGAGCCTGCCTGGTAATACCGGATAGTGTAGGCTGAGCTGTAGAGATGGCTCAGCCAGTAAAGGCTAGTTTAACAATGAGAAATATAACATTCAAGCTGGATTCTTAAATATTAAGTTTTAAATTTTCCATTTATTGACACTGATAAAGTTCACTGGGTAAAGCTACTTGTCACAAAAACATGAGTTCAATCCCTAGAAGCCACACAAAGCTGGAAGAAGAGGTTAACCTCCAATAAGAAGTAATCTGACCACCCACGAACCGTAGCATGTATGTGTCCAAACACACAGCCATCATGTTTGCATGCATACCATAATACTAAATAAATTTTAACTAGTAATAAATTAAGGCACTATCATTTTAATATTAGGGAGCAGAGAGAATTTGATCAAACAAAACATTTCTAATATATCAAAAAGACACCATTTTGTGCTGAGAATATTTGCTATTTTTTTCAGTGATTTTGAAATGGACATTAAAATTGCTAGTATTCATCCTATTCACCTTGCTCTGTGATTATCTTTTAAGAAAATAAATAATCTTCTACTTTGAAATTGAGTCTTAAATATCTGGCCATCGTCTCTCCATCTTCTTCCTATCAAGTCTTTGTTAAGCACTATTCTGCTCTGTTGATTTGAGCTTAGTTATTTTAGGATTCTGATAAATGGAAATGTTGCTTCAGTTTCCTTTCTGTGACTTGGTTATTTCAGTTGGTGTAAGCATGTCCATCTCTGCCTATGACGTTGCAAATGGCATTTCTCAGATAAATGTTGAGGATCAATTTGATATATGCCATCTTTTAAAAATTCATTTAATGTCTTTCACAGATGACATTGTACCAAAAGTGTGTGTCACATTTATAATACTTTATTTTTGCCAATTTTGAAGTAATTTTTAAAGACATTTAAAATATATGCATCTGCACGTTGTAAAAAAGAAATCATAAAAGATCAGCTGAAATAGTACCTCTTAATAAAGAATGCCACTGACTGCCAGACTAGATGAGAAAGTTTTATGTGAAAAAAAATGTGTAAGGTGATCTTTAAATTGATGGGTTACAATTATTTCCCTTAATAAACAAATGGAAGAAAATAGCAATGGGTTAAAGAAATAGCAGTGGGTTAAAACATGTCAGATAAGTAATGTTCCATGACCCAAAAGGTCAAAACATATAACAGCTAGGTTTGGATTGAGCTTTTTTCACTTGCTATTGGCATGGAGAGTTTTCCAAGCAGCTCTGGGCCACAAATTCTCCATCCCTTAAAATAATGCTAACAATGGTGTTTGTCTTACAGGATTGTTCTAATATGAAAAGCATGTAAAATAGCTGGGTGAAATAAATTCTAAGTATAATTATATAAATAACCACATTCAAAGAAACCAAACAAAATATTTTCATCACGAAACAATTTTGTTTCAAGTCAAAAGCATGAGCCCTGTATATCTAGAAAGCATAATGTTAACAGCTGTGATTCATAGAACTGTATATAACAAAACTTTTCAGCTAACATGGGGAAAGTTTCCATCCTGTCATCTTTTCTCTTTCAAACATTTTATTGAATTTTTGTGAATTTCATATCTTGTAGCCCAATCCTACCCATTTCTACATCCCTTCTAATTTGCCCTCTACCATGACAACCTCTCCCATGAAATAAAAGAAAATAACAAAAAACAAAACAAAACAAAACAATCAATCAAACAAAAAGTCTTCTCATTGAACCTATATGGTGTCAAAGTGTGTCAGCCAGTATACTCTTTGGTCCACACATCTTTAATTTCATTTATTCCTTGCAATTGGTCCAGTGTGAGGCCTCTGGCTTCTGCTAAACTATCAATATTGGATCCTTACCTGGCCTCATCTAGGGTATTCTGTTGTTGCCTCATGTAATAGAGATCCTGTAGCTTTGTATCTGCAGGATTGGCTACGTCATAGGCTCAAGCAGTCCATAGATGTGGCTGATGTTTGGGTAGGCTAATGGCCCTGGATCTATGACTGCCTGGTACTTTTGTTGGTCAGCTCACCAGCTCTCCTGCACCCATACCACCAGGATGAGCTCTACAGCAATGCCCTAGATAATTCACCCAATGCTGAAGCTAGCAAATAGCTGGCCAAGTCTCCTACTGCCATGCCTTTGAGACTAGCTTACACATAAGTCCAATGCACCAGAGTCCAGCTCTCTCACTCATAAACCCATTGCACTGGAGTCCAGCTCTTGTCTGCTACCTAGGCAAGGTACCAGACTCTCTCTCCAGCTCTCATCATTCTCAAGATCAGCTATCCCACCTGGTGCAGTTGTCAAGGAGCAAGATGGGGGAAAGGGCCACCCTCCAAATGGGTTATGAGGTGGGAGGGTGGAGAAGAAACTCAGTAGGCTCCTGAAGGAGAAATGTGTACAACAACCCAAACATAAACCCATTGACCTCCAATCTTTTCTAGCTGTATATGTGACAGGGCAATTGTGGCACAGAAATTGAGGAGGTAGCCAAACAAGGTCGATTTGATCTAAGGCCTACTCCACAAGATGGAACATACACCTGATACGACTTGGTTAGCCAAGAACTACAAATGACACAGACCAGAGACCAAATATGACAGGTCAGAACAAACAGACAGATAAACAGAACAGACAAGCAAACAACAAAAACCCAAGAAAAGAACATCAATGAAACAACAAACAAGGAAACAAACAAAAACAATAAAATCACGCCTAATGATATTCTGCTACACTTATAGATCAGTTCTTTATTCTGTCATCATCAAGAGGCATCCTCTGGCAGCAGTTGGGGACAGATGCATTGACCCACAGGCAGACATTATGTGGATAGAAACTCTGAACTGCAGGATTCCATCAAATCCGTTTCCTCAGAGATGAGAGAATCCTGTGAAAGAAGAAGTGGAACAAATGTAAGCTCCAGAGGAGATGGAGAACACTGGGAAAACAAGGCCCACTGAAACAACTAAGCAAGGTACATGTGAGCTCACTGAGCCAGAAGTAGCAGGCACAGGGCCTCCATGGGTCTAAACCAAGTCCTCTGAGTAAATCTCATAGCTATCAGCTTAGCCTTCTTAAAGGACTCCTGACAGACAATGAACATGTCCCTGATTCTTGTTATTATATAGTTTTATAACAGAAAATGTAAAAAGAACCCATTACATTCAACATGACGAGTTTTTAAGTGCTCATTCACAGAATGTAGTAGGAACAGTAAACAGCATGCTTTATTTATGTCTGCTAGAAATTTGAATCTCTTCATTTATACATATATATGGATTTAAAAGCTATATTTAACTGCTAAACCTTGATGTGAAACACAATTTGGGGGTTGTTTATGATACTTTCTTACTCACCAGCAGTATTTTTAAGAACTCATCCTAAAGGTGAATGTCTTCAGAGTAATTCAAATTTTCCTTAATTTAAAAGAAAGTTCTTTTCTCATACAATATATCCTGATTGTAGTGTCTTCTTCCTTCATTCATCCTAGGTCCTCCCCACCTCTCTTCTACCCTTCCCTTCCCTCCCTCCAATTCCACTTCCTTTCTCTCTGTCATTAGGAAAGAACAGGCTTCTAAGAGATTATAACCAAATAGGACAGAGTAAACTATAATAGGATGAAGCAAAAATTTTATATTGAAGTTGTACATGTCAATCTTTTTACTAATTTTATTATCCTATCATGAAGATATACCTTGAAGTTATTCTACCACTTCCAATCTTTAGAAAATTTGTTGGACATCTAAACAAGAGATTTATTTATTGTGTTCAGATTTGGTAACAAATATCATTGACAATACAATTTTTGTTTTCTTCAAACAGAATGACCTTCATCAGACACAGTTTCTCTGGTGCAGTGATAAAGCTTTTAAAGACGATTATTCTTCACCTATGAGTCTCTCCTTCTAATAACCTATGGACCTTCAAGCTTTTTCCTTTTATATTTCTGCAGTGGTCCAAATTTCTAAACTGTTCATGTAGACAAACACACTACTATTCTGTAATGTCTCTGATTGAAGTTCATAGCATCCAGTGCCACTTGTATTTCTTCATATCCATTAACTTGCTCACTTTGCCCTGGCCTAAAGCATCAGTTTTCCCTCAAACAACTTTCAGATATAAAATTACTCTATTATATCTTCACAAACAAAGCTTAAACAACTCGTTTGTTTCTTTTGTTGCCATGGAAAATAAAGCAGTATAACTCTAGACCGGTTTCGGTGACATGAGTTACCCACGATTATTGTTCAAGGAATGAAACCAGAAATTCAGAATATGCTTTAAAGTGGTTGAGGAACTCAAATGCACGAACTAGAGAAATACTTAATTACCTCTTTTCTTTCAGGCAACAAAAGGAAAATGAAAACAAACAAAACTATTCTGAGCACATATTTTTTTAAAAAAACTCACTTCAATGCTTTTATATATTCACTCTTTTTCCAGTTCCTCACATTAGCAAAAATAAGTAAAATATTTTCAATAAAGAAGGAAGACCATCTGCCAGATTCTCATTGTCAAGCAGTATTTTAAAAAAAATTAGCAAGGCCATCAAGATCAAAGCGCTCCAGGGAAACTGCCAGAGCCAGGAAACATCTAAACAGAGTCACAAAGAAATGTGATTTGTTTGGTTATTTGTTTGTTTGTTTATTTAGTTTTTGTTTGTTTGTTTGTTTTGTGGAATTAGTCTGGAGGTTTCATACCCATCCCAAATACAGGCATTATTTTGGGAGGCAGACACACGTTTTCACTACTAACCACTGAGATAGTGGCACGTGTTAGTTTCTTGGAAGAGAGGGTAAGTTTTCTCAAGATTATAGCTCCTTACATGCAGTGAAGACCAAATGACTTAGAATATTTGAACAACAGGAACTATTATTTAAGCATAAAAAACAGACACAAAATTATGTGAATAGGGATAAAGGACCGGATCTGGGAAAACATAGATCTGAATTCTATTAATTAATGTTTTATGAAATTCTCAAAGAATTAATAAAAACTCAGAAAAAGTTCAAATAGTTAACTTAACGGTGCCATTTGGAGCATGGGGTGGGGGCGGGGGGAGCAAATTATATGCCAACCAGTAGACATAAGAAAAGAGACATTATTTTTTTCTCTCCTTTTTTTTTTTTTTCTTGCCAAATAGTATATATTTTTTAAACTTTCAGTTTTCTTTAAGAAACTCAGATAATCCAGGAAAACTTTTGGTATTATTTGGAGATTGTGACTTAAACAGTACCTTTAAATGTTTTTATAAATTATCTTTAGTCTTTTTTTTTTTTAACCATCCAGTTATTATCCTCCTTCTGGGGAAATGGCATGAGGACATTATCTTATAAGCACTAATGCCATCCCCAGTGACATACTATTTTTAAAAGTCAACAAATCCCAACTGTACAAAGAAGTGCCACCAACTAAGGACCATTTGTTCAAATGCCAGGTACTACAGGAAACATTTAACTCAAGTCACTGCAACATGAAAAAGATCATTCATTTTGATCTAGTTTGTTTTATGCCAGACAACCAGGGATGGCTCAATACACATAAATCAGTAAATGTAATCTATTACCTAAATGTTCTAAAGGACAGCCATCAGCATATCGTCTCAATAGAGGTAGAAATGGTCTTTAACCAAATTAAATGCCACTTCATGGAAAATATATTGAAGTAACTAAAGAGGAGATAGAACACAACTTAATTACAACTGTATGTAACAAAGATATTCCAATACCCTATGAAATAAAATAGAGAAAAGCTCGAGGGATTTCCTGCAAAATGTAAATAAGACAAAGATGCCCAATGTTTTCATTCCAATTCAGCAGTTTTCTTAAAGTATTAATGAAAGCAATAAGCAAGAGAAGGAATAAAGGGGTATAAATAGGAAATAAAAAGATAAGTTATGTCTCTAAGGGGATAACATGATTTTATGCATAAGATATCCTAAAGACTGCTTTAGCAATCTCTTAAAGCTGATAAACCTTTACAGAAAATTGGCAGTTTATAAACTGCCACATTAAAATTATTAGCTTACATATAACAATGCAAACATACTGAGAAAGATATAAAACAATCCCATTCACAAACAGCCATATATATATATATATATATATATATATATATATATATATATATATA
This sequence comes from Mus pahari, assembly GCF_900095145.1. Classification (NCBI taxonomy): domain Eukaryota; kingdom Metazoa; phylum Chordata; class Mammalia; order Rodentia; family Muridae; genus Mus; species Mus pahari. Next base: position 62,591,647 of record NC_034600.1, read on the forward strand.
TATATATATTTGGAACAACAAATCAAGTCAATTAAAGAACAGTACAATGAAAACTTTAAGATGCCATAGAAATTAATTGAGGAATATGTTAAATGATAAAATGGTCTCACATAACATGGGTTATTACGGATAATATTGTGACAATGGTCATCCTATCAAAAGCATGCTACATTTTCAGTGCAAACTCAAACTAGTGACTTAAATTTTCACACCAAATTTTTAAAAAGTTCTCGAAATTCATGTTAAAGCACAAGTAATGTCAGAAACCCTGAATAACAAGAATACTATTGGAAATATTACAACACCTGATATCAAACTATAATGTAGAACTATAGCAATAAAATTATAGCACAAAATATTGATACATCAATAAATAAACAGAATAAAGGATCTAGATATAAATCCATACAACTACGGTTACAATCTTTTTTTCTTTACTAAGAAGTCAAAACACTCTTAAATATTGTTACTTATCTTTTCACAAAATAAGATCAATATTAAACTTCTGGCAATCTCATGACATTAGAATGCTTTTCTTTTTGCAAAGGAAAAAGAACATGAACAGTTTGAATAAACAACCTACAGCATGGGCAGAAACCTTTGCCAGCTGTACATCTTACAGAAGACTGGTACTTATAATGTACAAGTAAATTAATAAGTTAAATATAAGAAAAGCAAAGATATGATTGGAATAATAATCTCAGCATAATAAGAAAAATGACTCCTAAATAAAAATGTTCACAAACTTTAGCCATCAATAAAAGTAAGCTCAATAAACATTGAGATTTCATCATACTGAAGTCAGAATGGTTATTATAAAAATAATAACGGACCAAACAATAAAGTAATTAAGGACTATCACTGTATAAAAGGATATAGAGGAAAAGCAGAACCCTTATCTGTTGGTGGCAAACGTTGAAGCCTCATGGAAAGTAGTGTGAATGCACATTTAGAAATATAAATATGGAACTTCTCATAGCAATACACACAAAGGATTCCATACACTATAGCAGAAGTATTTTGACTTCCATGTTCAATGGAGATCTTTCACAGTACTTAGGAAATGGAACCAGAATAATGTTCATTTACTGATGAACAACTAGAAAAGTGTGAGATGCATAACCATAGAAACATGATTCAAAATTAAAGTCTTACAAAGTCTGTAAGAAAATGGGTACACGTGACACAAACACCAGAACAGAGTGTGCCAAGATGCAGGAGCCTACTGATTTTCCAGGCTTTCCAATGCAGAATGTTCCCCCAACAATTCTACCTACACATTGGATCTCTAGACCTCCATTGTTCCCAGATCTCCAAATGCCTCCAGCCCCGCTAGTGCCTCATTATCACCAATTTCCCCAAAGCCCTCAATTACCTGAAGGTCTCCAAATGGACTCAGGTCCCCCAATGCCTCATTATTGCCAAAGACCACAACCTCCCCCATTACTTGAAGGTCTACAAATGTCTCCAGGATCCCCCGCAAACCCAAGCTTTCAAGTTTATCCCTTACCTCCACTTGAGGCTCCTCAGGTCCTTCCAAAGCCACATGTTACTGAAAAGGCTCCTATCAGGGAGTGGAGAGGGCGCACCAGGTATAGCCCAGAGCAAAAGAGTATGCTGGAACAATTATTTGAAGAGACCCAGTATCCTTCCTTCAAACAACGCCAGGAGCTTGCAAAAAGCATTGGTGTGACGGAATACCAGACTGGGATACGGTTTAAGAACCGAAGGTCTAGATACTTTCGGGAGCATCCCCAAGAACGTCCAAAAGCTCATGGTAATTAAGGTGGGAGAGCCCACACCAGCACAGGAGATCATGCCCACATTAATGCTGGGGTCACTGGTGATTCTATGACCCAACCCTGGCAGATGTTGACTCGCTTCTTCAACCCAGCTTCTCTGGTATCTTCCCATCGGTTCTCCAGTCTTGATCAGATCTGGGGAAATCGCTACTCATACCCAGACTATAACAACCACTGGCCCATTTCCATCAACAAAAGCCATGGACCCAGTTCAATGGGTAGCAGTTGAAGACACATCAGACTCAGCTCCAGTGATAAGACTCATCCCTAGTCAAAGCTCTGCGACTCTGCCTCCTTTGTAGAGCCAGCAGCTCAAGCTCCCTCAAAAGTTGCAGCTTTGAAGATCCATGTAGACTAAAATACTTGGATCCCAAGACTAGTTCTGGGTTCAAGGCCTCTACAGATTTGATATTCCCCTAGATACCATGTTGTTTACCAAATCTGTTGCCCCTGACTTTGTTCAACCATACTTACCATGAGGTTATTTCTGAGTACCCTTTGGTCCCTCTTGTTTATTGTATACTTAACTTTGGTAAATTTTATCAATTAACAACATATGCAGTTAAGCTTGAAAAAAAAAAAAAAAGAAAATGGGTACACGTGAAAGATACTGTACTGAGTAATGTATTTCAATTTCAGAAGAAATATTCCTTATACAATGATATATGCTACAAATTTAAAGAAGTGTTTAAAATGTCTGCTTGTGAAAGGCAAACTAATAAAAAGGTTTTATTATTAGTAAAGAAATGACAGCAAAACACATCAGTCATGGACACCTGATGATTGTCAGGAATGAATACCTGTGGCATCTTCTGTGGAGGTAGGAAAACTGAAGGTTTGAGAAGAGAAGACTGGATATAACCAAGTTAACATTATATGGGCAAACCATATAAACCCTTCATGTTTCATAAGAATATTAGAAGTAAAATTGTGTGAGTATTGTGCCAATGACAATGGCTAATGCTCCTTCAGTAACCTATGAGGTAGTCAACAAAAATATCAGTCTAATGTGGGATATGTCTTTATGAGGTATTCACCAGGAAGACACCAAAGACTATCCCCCAAAATAATACAGAGGATTTCTATTTTTTCTTGGTTACCCACTATAACTTGATGATAAGCTCCTATTGTTGGAAACTGAATCTGAGATGACACCTTCATTATTCTGATTAGATTCCATGGTCCTAGAAGATGATATGCAGGCCTCTGAAGAAGAAACTTAATGAAGAGTCTTACTCATTCAACAAACTTGAAAGCTATACTAGCCTAAAGGGCAGGCTATGACTTCCATTGCAATAATGGAACAGTGATTAACTAGATTCAAGGCCCATTCCTTTTTCTTCTCATCTTTTACTCAAAAAAAAAAAAAAAATTACAACCTTTTCTAGAAAAGATTCATTTTTAAACCAACAAATTCAATGCCAAGTTTTCAATTTTTATAAATGGGGTGGGTGATTTTGGATTTAAATTCAGAACTGTGCATGTTCTACACCAGAGCTAGGCCTCTAAGCTTTATCTTCATGCTTCCCTTTTGTCTTTTTTTTTGTCATGGTCGTCGTCGTTGTTGTTATTATTTTTTTTTTCAATACAGGTTGAAAAGACTCACTTTGGAAACCAGACTGCTTCAAATGTACAGTGATCCACAGATCCACATGCCTCTGCCTCCCAAGTGCTAAGATTAAAGGCGTGTGTGAGCACACTGACTAGCCCTCTTCTTGAACATTCTTGTACATTAATTTCAAATTTTTATTTTAAAATAACTTCATGATTCTAGAGAGTTTGAAACTCTAAACCTGTACTTGAAAGATTTTGTTCTATAATCTTGTTAAGCAGTTGGGAGTTGTAACAGGCTCAGAAGACTTTAAGGCTGGACTCTTACTCTCATAACCAATAGATTTTGAAAACAATCAGTGGAAAAACAGGACTCTAGTTAGTAATATGACCTGAGTCCTCTCTGTGTAACTGGAAGAAGATATTATATTTTCAACTGCCAAGGGCACAATTAGTAGATGACTATTTAAACTTGTTTTCAGAAGTCCAAAACCTTGTCAGATGGGTGTGGATTGGTAAGGTCTGTGATAAGGAAAAAGAGAAGTGTCTTTTCCTCTTACAAGATCTAATAGGAAGCTAGAGTGGGTGGCTTAGTGAGTAGGTGGAGGGTGGAAGGGATGTTGTTTTTGGAGAGGAAGCCAGGAAAGGGGATAACATTTGTAACATAAATAAAGAAAATACCTAATTCAAAAAAAAAAAAAAAAAAAAAAAAACAAAGCATCCAGAAAAAAAAAAAAAAAAAAAAAAAAAGAGCTAACAGGAAAAATCATGCTAATCATGAGGATAAGAGACCATTCTTCAAGAGAAAAAAAAGTCTATTCCAGAGACATTTCACAGCACAAAGTGTGACTAAATGCCTGATGGTTCAGTCATCATTGTAGTCCCTGTTCACTCTCAGGCCTTTCACGTGTGCTTGCCTCTTATAAACTATCTCTCTTTCCACAGAATGCAGGATGTGTTTCTTGTGCATCATTTCATTAAAGTTCAAAAGGTCTAGAGAGCAAAAGAGTGTCTAGGGTCATTCTGGCCACTTTGTGTGTAAAAATTAGGGAACTATAAGGCATTTTTAAGCTATGACAAGCAAAAACACAAACAAAAAAACAAGACAATCTTATAAATTTAACAATTATCTGTTGCATCTCTTTTTCATTGAAAATATGTCTTTTATGAAGAAAAAAAAAAAACGAACACATTAGAGCAACAAGATTCCCTGGTAAATCTGAATAACTGTTTAGATGGAGAAGCCCTCTCTGTATGCTAAGCTGAGTAGGCCGTATATGCTTATGTTGTGGCAAAATGACATTGTTTTAAATCAGATTAAATATATCCAGGACAAAAATCAAAATACTCAGACAGAAAAAGGTACATGCATATAATGTGTCAGAGATATTTTATAGCCTACTATGTAAATGACAACATAGAACAGTAGACTTGAGCTCACTCTTTTAAGATACATAGTTCATTGCATTTTAGGATACAGTTCTCATTGCTAATTTCTTGTTTAATACTTTGTTATAAGAAATACCAAAAAAATTGGACATTTTTCACTTCATAGTAGTTGAATCTTTCTTTCTTTTGTCCCGTTCTCCCTTGCTATTTAATGAGAATTTGTGTTCAAATTTCTACACCTGTGCTACCATGTGCCGTGTTTGTTTGAACAGCTAAGCCGTAGGCTGGCATAGGAAAAAAAGAAGCAGAAGCATTGATATCCGGAGAATAATGCAGGATAAGGTGAACACATGATGCGGAACTGAGGGAATCCAATAGAGCTTCTCTCATAATAGAATCCTTCGGTGCAGCAGTGTGGTTAATTGACAGAGGTTTTCAGCTTCGGAGTAAATCCTGATAATCCATATTGAAGTGGCCAAAGCACTGAGGTACGAACAGCTCCAGTGGCTCTGCTCTGGCCTGAAGAGGAAACATGGAATCATGTTTTTAGGCTACATAGATTGAAAGGGCCAAGAAAATATCCGCCAACACATGAAATGTGTAATATTTTGAAATCACTGAAAATTTATACAATTTCACAGAGCATTTTAACATTTAATGAGTGTAAGTGTGTGTGTGTGTGTGTGTGTGTGTGTGCACATGTGCTACCAGTTTTAAGAAAAACTTCCATGAATTGGTTCTTCCCACTATATGAGTTTGGGGGCCTGAAATCAGGTCCATAGGTCTTGTGAGATTGTTTGGTTTTTTTCACTGAACCATTTTACTAACCAATCAAATCATGTTCTGAGAGTGATGATCATGTAGGATTCCCATAAAATCCTTTAGTTAGCATAGGATATTGAATAATTAATCTTTGGCTACTCCAAAGTGGGGGAGGGAAACCATTGTAAGCCTGAATATAGAATTCACACATATATTAAACTCTCATTGCGCATTGCTGTATTGCACCATCCCCATTCCCAATGTCATTTTGTGACTGCTTTACTTCTAAAGAATCTGTAATATGGAATGCTATATAATTACAAAAGATCATGGATTCATAAAGTGGTTAACCAAGCATTAAAACAGTTCTCATTTAAATGTAACTGAAACTGGTAATTACTAATTCATCTTACACTAAAATTTATCAAATATTAAATTGAATCTTGTATTAAGCAATTTATGAGCAGTGTGCTAACAGATAATGATTTCTAGAAGGGGTAACAGAATCCTGAATTGGAAAACAATTGCCTAGTATACTGTGTTAGTTATTTCTATGTTGCTGTGCAAAAAAAAAAAAAAAAAAAAAAAAAAAAAAAAAAGGACAATAACTAATTTTTACAAGAAATGGTCTGCTAAGTTTCAGATACTGCGGATAGAATCCATTTTAGCTGAAAACTCATGGAATTAACAGTGGGTTTCTGAGCAGTCACATTAAATTGGCAGTCAGGAAGCAAAAATCAATGGATGTAGGTACTAGAGTCACTTTGTTTAAATTTCATGACCAGAGATGCTAAATCCTCTCGAGTTTAAAATCACGTTTAAGCATCACAGTGATTCTGCCCCTTTCCTGCCTGCAGCACATGGGCATCACAGTCATTGCCTTTGTCTTTACATATTGCATTCATTTTGCAAAGGTTGTACAATGAGAAAGTTACTTTCTGTTAACGTATACATAGAACATGCTGACTAGTATAAACAGTAAGGAAGTAAGGAAGGGAAAGAGTCCTTGATGTCACTTCTCCCTACATATAGGTTTCTTATGTTTGCAGTATAGTGAGATTGAATTGCCTGAACTCCACATAAGCATATGTTGCAGGGGCTTTTTTCTGAATCTATCTCCACATTTTTTTTTTTGAGACAGGGTTTCTCTGTATAGCCCTGGGTGTCCTAGAACTCACTCTGTAGTTGAGGCTGGCCTTGAACTCAGAAATCTGCCTGCCTCTGCCTCCCAAACGCTGGGATTAAAGGCATGTGTCACCATGCCTGGCTTTTTTTTTTTTTTAATATATACTCTAAACTGAAACTCTTGTGAACTGTCTGTGCCTCCTTAATGTCTTTGTGTGGAAGGTTCAGGATTCACTATCTCAAAATCTGAATTTTTTGATAACATTAATCATATGGGACATTTTTATTATAGTGGTATTTTGTGGGTTGTTTGTTTATTTACAATTAATAAAAACAAGGAAAATTGGACCTTTACAATGAAGCCTGATTTTACCTTATCATTGGAAACATTTTCCTAAATGAGTGTGATAGGAGAGAAATGATGAAGGCTGAGATTTAGAGGAAGAGAAGGAATGAGGAACAAAAGATGGGATAAAGATGGAGGTAGGGGAGGATAGACATAAATGGAGAGAAGAGGGAGAGGGAGGGGCAGGGAGGAGGGAGGGAGAGAGAGAGAGAGAGAGAGAGAGAGAGAGAGAGAGAGAGAAAGCAACCTTGGGAAGACAGTGAGGATTTTATCTTACAATTCCAGTTACAGTCCAGCACTTCTTCCAGATCAACATTCATGCCACATCCACAGGTAAGAGCAAAGAGAGAATAGGAACATGGAACACATAGTTCCAAATATACACACAGCGTGTGCTCCATCTATGTAAGCTTTACTCAAATAAATACTAAAATTTAAAAAGTAAAAAACCACCACACAGTAATAAAATACATATGTCATTCTTTAAAAATAAGAGAATGTATTATAAGCAACTAGCAAAATAGATGAGATCACTATATACCTAAGAGTGACATTTTCTCTTTAAAAATAAATGGTCACTGCTTTAAAATTTTGGTAAAATTGGCTTTCATCTTTCTTTGCTATGTATTTAAGTTAATAATAATAAGTATGCTTTCAGACAACAAAATGTGGGAAGAATCAACACTGAAAAGAGCTGGACCATATGCAATGTAGAAAGATACAGAAACAATAAATAAACCTCAGCTGGAAAATAGAATCTACAAAAGACATCATCAATAGCAGAAACATGGCACATGACTAAATGTCAAAGTCACTTGGTTTGTCTTCATTTATTTTCAAAGCATTAATACAGCTACAGTCAAGTCCTTTTCTCTGGTTTATAAATATCTGAACGTAATGGGATGCTATTAATAGGGAGGTTATAGGAGCTAGTTCTAAATTTGTGTACTTTATAGATCTTAACATTATGAAAATCTAAATAGACTATCATAGAACAATACCCCATACCATTTCTGAAATGAAAGTTTATAAAGCTGAGACTAAGAGTAGAACCAAGTACCATGACTGATTCTGGCAATTCACTTTTTTTTTTTTTTTTTTTTTTTTTTTTTTTTTNTTTTTTTTTTTTTTTTTTTTTTTTTTTTTTTTTTTTAATTATTTTAGGTGATAACAAAGACACTGGAGGTTTTGCCTGATTCTGCCAGTGGATCACTCTGTAAACTGTCTACTTACCTCATTGATTTGCAGAGAAAAAAATAGAAAAGTCTAGGGGTGTTGTTCAATCCTTTTTGTTCATTAATATTTGCAGGTAAGTAGACACTGTCTCATAGATATATGCTAGAAAGTCTGATACTGTGTACTTCACAGAATAGAGTTGGTCAAAGGCCTAGAGAGCCACCAGGTAGTAGCATAGGGGATACAAGATTTCTTGTTCTTTAAAGTTGGAAGGGTATCCAACGAGATCGATTAACCAAGCACTTTGAATATCCAGAAGTGGTTCAAGGAAGCTGGTATGTACACTGAGCCGGTGCCCTGTTGCTGCTGCCAATTAATCCTGCTCAAAACGACCTGGCAGCAGAGACAGCGGTGGCAGCAGCAGTGCATTCCTTGCGACCAGCCCCAATGTTCTGAGTTCCCGAATGAAACACACACATACACGTAGCCTTATATTTTAATATGCCTTAAACAGCTCAATGGACAGACCACAACCAAACCTCCACCTGGCTAAACCTGCCCTTCGATATTCCTGAGTTACTTCTTACTAAAATCTATATTCCATCTTCGCTGCCCTAGACCCAATCGGGGATCCCACTAGGGAGGCCCTTCCCCAGCTCTTACATGATTGGTCTGTTCTCTCTTCTGCACCCCTCAGGCCTGGTCCTTACTTCTCCCCTACCCCCTCCTCCCCCCTTCCTGGTTCCAAATCCTTCTTCTATTGGTCTATTTGCTCAAGATTCCTAAAGCCCTGCCTCTGTCTCCCTGCCCAGTTGTTGGCTGGCAACTTTATATACCAATCAAACCAACTAGGGGCAGGGAACCTCAGTGTCTTAAATTCAGATTCGTGTGTAATTTGGGGAACCCAGTGTCTTAGTCGGGGTTTCTATTCCCGCACAAACATCATGATCAAGAAGCAAGTTGGGGAGGAAAGCTTACATTTTCCACATTGCTGTTTATCACCAAAGGAAGTCAGGACTGGAACTCAAGCAGGTCAGAAAGCAGGAGCTGATGCAGAGGCCATGCAGGGATGTTCTTTACTAGCTTGCTTCCACTGGCTTGCTCAGCCTGCTCTCTTATAGAACCAAGGCTACCAGCCCAGAGATGGCACCACCCACAAGGGGCCCTCCCCCCTTGATCACTAATTGAGAAAATGCCTTACAGCTGGATCTCATGGAGGCATTTCCCCAACTAAAGCTCCTTTCTCTGTGATAACTGCAGCTGTGTCAAGTTGACACAAAGCTATCCAGTACACCCAGTTAACACAAAACAAGCATTTGACCAAATCCACAACTGTACTTCATCATCCAGTAAGAGTGGTTCAATGTGTCTGATAGATTTGTGTGTAATCAAGAGCAAAACTTAAGTATGTTACCCCTCTACTCTGCCTGATTAACACAGAGAGGTATTTAAAAATTAGACTATATATCCAGTGACAGTGTTTCCTCATTTATTTTGGTTTCTTAAGAACATCTTTGCAAATAGTAGCTGACTTTTGTGGAATGAGAAAAGTTCGGTTCTGTACCACGTGCCATATATTTTGGTCCAAGGTCAGCTTAGAGACCACAGTGTAAACCAAGAAGGGTCAATTGTGGAGTTGGCGAAAAGTCACTCAGCAGACCTCTGAGGGAGCAAAACTTAATTCTCTTGGGATAGGTTAAAAAGGGGGAAAATCACACAAGTGCACATGCACACACACACACACACACAACACACACATACATACAACACACACACACGGTGGATGGAGCAAACTCCAATAACCTACAACAACTTTAACTTTCCCCCTTTATACCCCTTAAGACAAAGTTATCTAAGAAGAAAATCACCTCATAAGAACAAATTACAAACTTTCTAAAAAAAAAAAAAATCACCACCAAAACATATTCTTCAAATTAAAGTCATTACACAAAAAGGGAATTACAACAGAATCATTGATTACATATTTTTCTTTTGAAACATATACCTGATTATGTATTACTCATGTATTTTTCTTTCCAGAAGTTCATTGTAAGCTCAAAACAATAATTCTTTTGTCATAGATTGTCAAATTTTAAGCAAGCCAGTCTATAAAGAAATTCTTAACTGAAGACAATCTTAATTTACCTAGGTTGTCTATATTACAATTTATTTTTGAAGTCTTGGCCAGCTAAACTGACTAATCATCTGTTTTCTATTCTTACATTTATATGAGAATTTACTCCTTATTCATAACTCTACTTTTTTCATGGTGCACAACACTGTGGCCACATCCATAGATCACGAGATCTAGGAACTGAGTTAGATATAACCTAGAATGAATAATGTTTTCTATGACAATTAACTTGTCCCAATTACATGCTTATAGCCCATGAAAGCTCTGTGTATTCCTATCTCTAACCTATGCAGCCTTTGCTATTCAGTAAGAAGGGGCACACTCTATTGTTAATTCTAATCATAAACTTTCTGTCAGCTACTGGAAATTCCCAAAATATTTAAATCAAATTATCTTCCTAAAAATACTTAAATAAAAACATGAATTCCATGAAATTATTAATTCATCCAAACAGCATTATTTTATGAAAGCTCATCTTCCTGTTGACCAGTAGGAAACTTGCCCAACACACTGGTCTATCACCCAGGAGGTAATCTCACGAGGCTATAGGCAGTGAGCATCTCCCCTGTGACCAATCACACAATATCAGGAATATGAGAAACATACAATATTTTCTGTAATTCGAAGGAGGTTTTGGAAGCTGTTTTCTAACATTTTAGTCTGAGCATATTTCCATTGCCCCCCCGGGGGGTGACAAGAATTTTGAGAAAATACAGACCATTTCATACACATGACTCTTGATATTATTACTCGTTTTTGATTGGGGATCAAACTGATAAATGTGTGGATAGAAGCAGATTGTAATTATAGAATAAGATTATGTTACTGTCCTATAAATAAAACACTGCTTTCAGACTTAATTATATCTTCAATGCGAAATATGCAACTTTTGATAACATTGTCAATGACCCCAGCTCCAATTTCTAAGCAAGTTTTATGGGAATATCATTTTATTTTTAAAACTTACTGTATACATTTATGCTCATACATTATATAGCATGACATGCCACCAACTGTTAAATAATTAAATATTTTACAACGCTATAATGAGAGAGAGATTAATGATTATAATGAGAATTCTTAGGGGACTTCATTTAAACTAACTACATTGTCAACCAAACCACCAAGCGAAAGCATAAATTTAAAGGTTTTAACATTTGCTTTGATTTAAGTATTTTCTCATGAACTCAGTAAGGATATATGTTTTCCAATTTTAATTCCTGATTCATTTGCTTTTTCAATCTCTACTTTCCACAAAAGCAGGGTATTGTTCATAAAGTAACTTCTTTTTGAGTCACATAGGTACTATATCAAAATATTCTAACTGAAATAGATGATTTAAACTTTCTTCCAATAATTAGCTGTGGCTCAAAGTCTCATTGCAAATGATTTAATGAAAGGATTATTATTTTACCTTTGCAGACTAGAAGTATTAATTTTCCCCTCACCTCATTCTATCTTTTTCTCTTTCTTTCTGTAATTCTTTTTAGGTGTGACATCAGAAAGAACTTTGGGTTTATACATCTACAAATATGCCAGGATATTCAGAGATGCACTGGAAACGATAGTTATCCAAATAAATTATATTCCACCAGTGAGATAAAAATTGACTATAAAACTGAGGATATTCAATATTCTGTATTGTTATATTCAGTGCATTTCCTTTAAGAAATATGAAATTATTAAGACTGATAGATAAGGTTTTAAGAATTGAATATGATTATGCATCTCTGCAGCAGTGCCTCTAACATTGTCTCTGTGACCTTCCTTTCCTTGAATCTTCCACATTTCTTGCCTTAAGCATATATCTAAAATGGATATGATATGCCATTCATTTTAATATTGCTGCTATTTGAAATTCAATCTGTGGTCTTCTGAAAGTTCCAACTTCCCTTATGATTTTTCTCACACCTCTTGTGCCATCATGAATCCTGTCATGTCAAAAATAACTAGTTTTTTTTTCCCTATGTTTGTTTGTCTGTAATCTCTATGTATTTTCTCTATTGTTCACTCATTTCCTCCAACTCAAAAGACTCAAAAAGATTCAGAGATCTCAGGAGAGCATTCTCAAGGAACTCAGGTGATGCTTGTGGGTCATACTTCCTTCCAGTTATTCCAAACCATGTAATAAGCCTGTGAACATTTGAAAAATGTTGTAAGAGCTTCTGGGTGGTTTCTAATGACAGGCTTGTTAATAAGGTGTGCATTTTCCTCGATGTTGTATGTCTATGGAATGCTTTCTGAGATATATTTTACACTCTGTAGGAAATAATCATTCAATGCAGTAAATTATATCTATGCACTACCCCATAATTTTGTTTTTATAACTTTTCTGTTTTTAATAAGATTTCCTAAAGCTACAAATACCAGTATGTCAAAGATGATATTACTTAGCCCCTGGGCTTGCATATTTTCTGAGATAGATGATTTTCTATAGGATGTTAATATAATTCTTTTGAATGTAATTTGAATGGGAGCTGATCTGTAATGGTTTGATTTTATAGTAGAAATATATAAACAACAACACCTTTTGTGAATACTTCATAAATCTTTACATTGTAGATAGCTGCAGTCATATTAAATCACCATATGTCACACATAAATACACTTAGAAATTTGAAGTCTCAAAGTATGGAAGCTCTTTAAGTATTGTCTCAGGTAATGAACTTTATTGAATTATAGTCTTCAGATACAGAAACACAATGTGTTGAAATCTGCACATAGGTAGCATAAGTTCAGGATCTGCATCTGATTCTCAAAGAAAGATCAGTATTAAGAGTCATTTATTTTTAATTTTAGCTACTAAAATATTGAATTATTTTTATGATTACATTAAGTAATTTCACATACATAATTGTATTACTTTATAATTAGTTTAATTCCTTACAATACACCAATTAGTGCATATTATCTAAGCAGTTGTTTTAATTACTGATATGAAGGATAAATAGAATATTTTAGAAAAATGTGAACACAATATTTTGCACTGAACTCGTTATAGGAGTGACTTAAAACTGATAACTCATTTGAACAGCAGATTTTGTAATGGCCACAGAAAGGACCGTTTTTATTGTCCAATTAGTCTAAGCTGAAGACATTTTAGAAACAATATCTTCATTTGTAAATATTTGAATACATGACTGTACCACAAATAGATTGGAAGTATGAAGGGGACTATTTAGTAAGAGGAGAGTGGACAGCAGGAATGCAGGAGATGTTAAGAAAGTATAACAGACAGTGAACATAACTGTATATGAAACATTTGTATGAAAATAAAAATAAAAATAAAAATGGTGGTTTAAGCTGGGCGTGGTGATGCACACCTTTAATCCTAGCACTCTGGAGGCAGAGGAAGGCGGATTTCTGAGTTCAAGGCCAGGCTAGTCTACAGAGTGAGTTGAGGTCCTCATAGACCACAAGAGCACCAGGGGTCCAACTTGTATGCAAAAGCAGAGTCTATTCAAGCTTGCCCTCAGACTCTCCAACCTCTCCAGCACAGTGAAAGGTGTAGAAGGTGCTGAGGTGGTACAAGCCTTGCCTATTTATCATGGTAGCAGGGTGAGGGACTTTTCAGATAGACAGTTACATGATTGGTTGACATTTGCTTTGCGCACTCTAATTGGCTAGTAATGATTTCAGGTTCACGGGAACAATGGTTGTTAGCTTAATCGATGTACTTTAGACATTAGATACTTTCCCCTTAAGACCTGATTTGTTATTGCTAGGAGTAGTAGAGTGGCTATTTGCCCAGGGGAATTGTGATTGTAGGGTGGCATGGCTCCTAGAACAAGTTAGGGGGTTTCCAGCATCTGAGTTCACTCACAGGGCAAATTAATCATAAAATGGAGTCTAAAAGCAAAGTGGAGCTTGTAATGTGAAGCTGAGCCCTTCAGGTTTGTGTGTACATGTCTCATTTTCTTATTAACCATTACAGATATTTGAAGCTCTCAAATTTTAATGTTCTAATTGTTTGGTGTACATAAGTTATTATTTCTGAATAATTATAGAACTTTAAAATATACTCGCATAGTTTGCAAAGATATTTGAAGTCTTCTGATCCAATGCCTTAATGTCTAAGTGGTTTTTACATTGATTAAGTATAATTGGCAGTCTATGTTTAAAAAAAAAAGAAAGCAGATACAGATTTGTCACCTTGCACAATGCTCAAATCCAAGTGGATCAAGGACCTCAATATACAACAGATACATTGAATCTAATAGAAGAGAAAGTGGGAAGAGCCTCAAACTCACTGGCACAGGGAGAATTTCCTAAACAGAACTCCAATGGCTCAGGCTCTAAGATCAAGAATTGATAACTGGGACCTTGTGAAACAGAAAAGCTGTAAGGCAAAGGACATACAGTCAGTGAGACAAATCGGCAACCTTCAGATTGGGAAAAATTCCTCACAAACACCACATCAGATAGAGGGCTAATATCCAAATTATATATAGAACTCAAGAAGTTTACCACCAAAACCCAAACAACCCAATCAAAAAATTAAGTATAGAACTAAACTGAGAATTCACAACAGAGGAATCTCAAATGGCTGAGAAACACTTAAATGTTCAAAGTCCTTCGTGATTAGAGAAATGAAAATCAAAATGACTGCAAGATTCCACCTTACGCCAATCAGAATGGCTAAGATTAAAACCTCAGGCAACACATGTTGGAGAGGATGTGGAGAAAGAGGAACTCTCCTCCATTGCTAGTAGGATTGCAAACTGGTAAAAACCTCTCTGCAAATCAACCTGCAGATTCCTCAGAAAATTGGAAATAGATCTACCTGAAGACCCATCTATAGCACCCTTGGGAATATACACAAAGATGTCCCACAATGGCACAAGGGCACGTGTTCCATTATGTTCATAGTGGCCTTGTTTGTGATAGCCAGAAGCTGGAAATAACCCATATGTCCCACAGTGGAAGAATGGATACAGAAAATGTGGTTCATTTACTCAATGTAATACTATTCAGCTGTGAAAAACAAGGACATCCTGAGTTTTGCAGGCAAATGGAAGGAACTAGAAAATATCATCCTGAATGAGGTAACACAGACCCAAAAGGACATGCATTGTATGTGCTCACTAATAAGTGGTTATTAGCCCAAAAGTATAGAATACCCAGCATGCAACCCACAGGACTCAAGAAGGTTAACAAACTGAAGTACCCAAGTGAGAATGCCTCAATCCCACTTGAGAGGGAGAAGAAAGCAGTCATGGGGGAGACAAAGGGAGGGAGGGACCTCGGTGGGGGAGGGGATAAGGAGGGGAAGGAGGGAAACCTGCTCAGGTATTTCAGGAAACAGGACTGAAGCCCTAAGGGCCAGCAGAAAGAATGGAAAGAGGCAACCTTGAGAGGTAAGAGGTGGGGGGACCCTCCAGAATGTACCAGTGACCTGGGAGGTGAGAGACTTTCAGGACTCAAAGGAAGGGTCTTTGGATGAAGTGCTCTACAGTGGGGAGGAAGAACTTGTACAGCCCACTTCCAGTGGAGGGACAGGACAACAAGTGGAGGGATAGGGTTGCCATCCTACACTCAGAAGCTCTGACCCAGAATTGCTCCTGTCTGAAGGAACTGCAGGGACAAAAATGGAGAAGAACATGAAAGAAAGGAGGTTCAGGTACTGGTTCAAATTGAGAATCAGCTCAAGGCAAGTCCCCGTGGCCTGGCACTCTTACTGATGCTGTCTGTGGTGTGCTTACACATAGGGGCGTAGCATGGCTGTCCTCTGAGAGGTCCAACAAGCAGCTGAAAGTCAGATGTTAGCATGCAACCAATGGACAGAAGGAGGGGACCCCTGTGACTGAATTGGGGGAAAGCTGGAAGAAGCTGAGGATGACGGTGGCCTCGTGGGAAGACCAGCAGTCTCAAGTGACCTGGACCCCAGAGATCTCTCAGACATTAAGCTACCAACCAGGCAGCATATACATTAGCTGATATGAGGCCCCCAACACATAAACAACAAGGGACTGCCTGTACTGTCATTAGTGAGAGAAGATGCACCTAACCCTCTGGAGATTTGAGTCCCCAGGGAGTGGGGATGCCTGGTAAGGTGGGGTTGGGAAGGGGGAACATCCTCTTCCAGTCCTGGGTCAAGGTAGTGGGGAGGTATGTGATAGGATGGAAACTGGTCAGAGGGCAGACTCGGAGAGGGATGAAGTCTGAAATGTAGAAAAAATGATTAAAGAATAAAAATAAATATATTAAAACAAACAAAAAAGCCCTAATGATTGGTTGGTAGTCTTAGTGATCTACTCATTCACACATAGCATACACTGTAAATGGTTCATTGCTCTATGCAGTTGGGGGAATTCCATCTCCCTATCTGACAAAATTCGAAGGAGTTACTGTTAGCATGTACAAAATCAATCAGTTCAAAGAGAAGCAAGTAGGGGAATCAGAGAAGAGACAAGTTTGCACTAAATACACAAGAAAGATCTCTAATTTAAAAAAAATAAAATGTTTAATTTAGGAGTTAAATATCATCCTTTTTCAGACAGCAGGAGGCCAGAAATTTAGTATCCAGTGCAGAAATGAATCAGTATATTATAGTGCTTCAAAATTATTAGAATGTTGTCATACCACTAGTGTTTCTGTTTGTTCTTCCAATTCCAAGCTTAAAATATATCAAAATTATGTATTGTTATAATACATTTGATCGTGAATGCTCTTTGTTAAATATTCTTCAGTTAAGGTGAGTGAACGTATAAACTCTAATTTGAGGTCAGGTCAAAAACTTCATCCTTAATTTAAAAACCAGACTAAAGTTTTAAGTTAATAGAGTGTATAAAAATAGTAGCTTGTCTCGAAATTTGACATGGTAACTCACAGTGCTGACAGCTGAATGATCTAGATTTTCTTTCCTTTGCATTTCAGATGTTGCAATGTTCAAGAATTGTTGGAGTTAGGCTAATCAATAGTTTATATTCCACTAGTTTTTGTTTTTAAATATAATTGTTGCTATCAGGCATGTATTAGCACCTACTTCATAGAACCAAAGCAGTTACTTTTCTATTATATTGTCTTTGTCTAAAATCCTAATTTGATTAAAAAGCAGGAAGTCATCATTGTAATAAGCAGTCAAATATATAAAAATATTCTTTTATTTTTTATAATATCAAGCTTCTGGATGTGGTGGTTTTTTTCCTTTGCTACATTTTTTTTCAGTACCGTACCAATAGTTAGATGACAAAACACAACGGCTCTAACTAGTAAACCAAGTGATGCAAGCTAATAAAATGTGTACATTATGTCCTAATACTCATGTGAGACCAAGTATGTGGCCCTATCAGGATGATAAACATCGTTTTATCAACACTCTTTTATGTGCTTCTGTGCATTGCATATTCTGTTTCATCATAAGAATTTTCTGAATTACAAGTGACTATACAATAATCCTACCAACTAGAACAGAAAACAAAAGAAAGCAACAGGTAATTAAAAATTATATATATATATATAGTGTATGTATGTGTGTATATTTCAGAGTCATACAAATATTGTGTTTTAGATTAGAATTAGATTTTCTGCTTTACCAACAAAATTTAGTAGTAGGTCTCAGAGATGTTCAACAACCAGTCAGTTCCCTTATAAAGAAATGAAAGATCTACTTCCGTTTCAGTGAAAGTCTGTCTCCGAACAAAAGCTCCTCGATACAAGTTTTCCTGAACCAGGTGAACAGTTTCAGGGTTTTCTCTTCCCCAAACTCCACCTAATAAAGTTGAGAAAAATAAAGTAATAATAATAATAATAATTTATAAACCAGGAGAAGAGAACAATAATACTGTTCTTCTCTATTTGGAAACTTCACTTCTTTTAATCCTGGGAATTTAGTGGCTGCTCATCTGTATTCTAAAATTTATACATGCAACAAATGTGGCTGGTTTTGTTTTGTGTCATTTTTTTGCAATTTATATTAGTAGGAGATACATATGTAATGACTTAGATTATCAACTTACTTTATATTAAGCAGCAAATTTTCACTCAGGCATAAATGGGATATTATTTTCAAACTCGCCAACAAGGTTCAAGTATCCATGGGGAAGAGGAGGAGGAAAGATTAGTACCCAATACTGGCGAGTAACTCTGCGGAAATAGTTTTCAAACACAGTAAGCCTGATCCACATATTCATTCACAGAGGCTGTGACAAGTGCAGAAGTCAAACCAGACAAAAATCCTAGCTGTGACAAAGGAAAGAAGACACAATATCCCACCCCCTAACCAAGTAGTCATGTACAATTGATCTCAGGTGGAAAGAGAAATATCAGTTTTGTTTTGTTTCCAATGGATTGTTACTGTCTATGGCATCCATATCCAGGAAAGACCCTATGTCTAGGAGAAGTAGGCCAGCATAAAAGTGCCTCTATTAGTTTGGTTTCATGTTTGGTTTGTTTTGGAATTTCTGCCACATTGATCCTTTTTTCCTTTCCCCCCCCTTCTGCTTGTTTGTCTGTTTTGATTTTAATTTTTTATTTCCTTACTCTGTACATTTTTTCTATTTGCAAAAGAAAGAAAAATAAAGAACTCATATTATAAAGATAAGAAGAATATTAGAGTGTTAGAGAAGCGTACTGCCTTTAGCTCATACATTATCTAAGTGTGCTGTGAGCATGTGTGCTTGTGTGTGTGTGTGTGTGTGTGTGTGTGTGTGTGAAAGAGAGAGAGAGAGAGAGAGAGAGAGAGAGAGAGAGAGAGAGAGAGAGAGAGAGAGAGAGGAGAGAGGGAGAGAAGGAGAGAAAGAGAGGGAAAGAGAAAGAGAAAGGAAGAATTTAATAAAGAGGTTTCCAAATTGATTTATCAAATATATATAATAATAGTTAGAATGGACCAAATACTAAAACATATTTATGTAATAAGTATTTATTAGTGTTTAAACTAATCCTGTGTAAAGTAGCCTATCTTCTTCTGCTCTAAAAAAAATGGTTTTAGCTGTGTATCATCCCTTCATACAAACTGTTTTCTATTTGTGACTGAAACATCTACTATACATGTTAGGTTTTTTTTTTCTTTTTTACATTTTTGTAGGTTCTATCTCTGAGACTGACAGAGATTCTTGCCTGATCATGGATGAGAGGTTGTTTCAAAGAGCAAGAAAGTGATACGTTCTACTTCCAACAGCCATTATCTTTTATAACTTCCTCAGGAAGTGTTGGGGATTAGCTCCTATTTTACTTTGTGATGTCTTAGTTAGGGTTTCTAATGCTACAGCAAAATACCAAGTCTGAAAAGCAAGTTGGGGAGGAAAGGGTGTATTAGGGTTCCACTTCCAGATCATAGTCTATCACGGGGGAGAGTCAGGACAGAAATTCAAGTTGGGCTAAAATCCAGAGTCTGAACACTGTGCAGAGGCCTTAGAGGGATACAGTTTACTGGCTTGCTTCTCATGCTTGCTCAGCCTGCTTTCTTCTAGAAAACCCAGGACCATCAGCCCAGGGATGTCAAGACCCACCTTGGGATGGGTGCTCCCCTTTTGATCAATAATTGAAAAAATGCCATATAGTTGGATCTCATGGAGGCATTTCCTCAGCTGAGGCTCCCGTATACTCTAAATACCCTAGATTGTGCCATGCTGACACAAATCCTGCCAGTACATTGTGCATATTATGTTTTAGATTAGAATTAGATTTTCTGCTTTACCAACAAAATTTAGTAGTAGGTCTCAGAGATGTTCAACCAGTCAGTTCCCTTATAAAGAAATGAAAGATCTGCTTCCGTTTCAGAGAAAGTCAAACTCTGAAAAAAAAAAAAAAAAAAAAAAAAAAAAAAAAAAAAAAAAAAAAGCACAAAAAAAGTTCATTGGTGTTCAAGAAATTTCTCCTTGTGCCTATATACACAATCTTTGAACATGCTTTCAAAATAAATATTCACATTTCAACAAGAGACTTACCTAAACTCATAATTATTGTAATTATTTACCAAACTAAACGTACAATAGGACATTTCATTGTGACAGAAATTAGCATGTATTATTTTTATGAGTAAAAATATTTTTCACAATGGATCACTTGAAAGCGACTAAATTTTCCAAGTATTCTTATTATATAAAACCTACCTTAGTAGCATTGTAACCGGAAGGGTAAGCCCTTACGTTAATGCTTTTAGGGGACTCTTCATCTAATCATTTTATATGGCAAAGATTTTGTAAATTCCATATGTCATAACACAGATAATATATTGTGTCTGAGACTGTGTTCATACTTTGTGTGACTAATTTTAGGATAAATTATAGACTGACGTGTGCCTTCTTAGTACTTAGTATATTTATAGGTATAGATGTATTTAAATTGTATAAATAAGAATTAATAATAATTAGTATTAACAATACATATGTTATAGATTATATGTATGCAACCTCGAGGAATCTTAAGGTATATACTTGGTTATTTTTTTTCTCATTTCACTAAGGAAGAAAAAGATCTTTAGTAATTGACAGCTAAAATCCATTTTAACTGTGTGTAGGATGATGAGTCTTCATGTCTCAGAATAAGCATGCTTGCTACCAGCTATCAAAACAGAAATTTCAGATGAAATTTTCCATAACTTATGTGAACGGTATTGATCTACTATTTGTATTTTAGCAGCAACCCTAAAAGAAGACAATTGAATTATTGTTTGCTGTTTTGCTTTTCCTTTCTATTTTTTATTTTGAAGATTACAACATGTCTCACTTTGCTTTGCCCCTTCCAAATACCATATAACCTGGCACTCCACTGCCTCCTCTGGTTCCCTCCAAACACAATCCCCTACTCCATCCCTTTCTCCCTTTTGTTCTCAGAGGGTGGAGGCTCCCTTAGGTATCTCACAACCCTGACACAGCAAGTCTCTGCAAAGCTACAGGCATTTTCTCCCACTGAGGCTAGACACAACACAAGAGCCCAGTTATGGGAACGTATTGTACACACAGGCACCAGCTTTAAGGAGAATCCCCTCTCCAGTTGTTGGGAGACATACATGAATACCAAGCTGCACATCTGCTGTATATGTTAAGTGGCCCTAGATCCAGCCCACAAATACTTTTTGGTTGGTAGTTCTGTCTCTGAGGGCTCTCAGTGGTCCAGATTACTTGACTCTGTTGGTCCTTCTGTGGAGTTCCTATCCTCTTCAGGACCCTCAATCACATCCCTGAACTTTTTCATAAGAGTCCCAGAGATCCACTAAATGTTTGGCTGTAGGTCGATGCATCTCTTTCAGTCAGCTGCTGAGTGGAACCTCTCAGAGGACAGTCATGCTAAGCTCCTGTCTGCAAGCATAGCAGAGTATCAATAATAGTGTCACAGATTGTTGCTTGCCCGTGGGATAGGTCTCAAATTATTGCTTGGCTATTTTCTCAGGATGTGTTCCACTTTTGTCCCTGCATTTCTTATAAACAGGGTGAAGTTTGGGTTGAAAATTTTGTGGGTGGGTTTATGTCCCTGTAGTTTCACTGGGGTTCCTGCCTGGCTATAAGAGGTGGCCTCTTCATGTTCCCTATCCCCAGTGCTGTGAGTCTCAGCAAAGGTTACCCCCATTGATTCCTGGAAGGCTCCCCCATCCCAAGTCTCTGGCACATCCTCTTAACAATGGAGAAGCATTCCTCTTGCTCCACACCTTCACCAGCATGTGCAATTACTTGAGGATTTTTTTTTTCTTTACTTTTTATACATTTTTTTTTTTAATTTAATAAGGCGAGTTCCTTTGTATGGAAAGAATGGTACAACCACATACTTGAAAGAAGAAACAATGGGGACTGACCTAGAGGAAAGAGCATGTGAATTCACCATTCCATTTCCTATCCTAAGTAAGAGGTTTCCCCAAATCACTTCTAAAGAATCTGCACAGTACACCTTTAGCATGACACGTCTACCATGTCAAATAGGTGGACTAAGTGAAAAGACGGGACAGGACAAAATAAAGGAAAGAGAAGCAAAGTGACAATTAAAAAGTATAACATCCCCCCCCTCCCAATCCTTTTATACATACACATATATGAAGTAGAAAGCAGAGGGCCCAGGACCTCTTTCAAGAAAGGAGCCTTGCACAGAGCCTCACGGGTACTGCTGCTTCCGCATTGTGACATGCAAAGATGGGGGTTAGGATGTTGCAGGTCTGAAGCAGGCAATTGGGAGCCTCAGGCGTCATGTACCCGGAAGATCACTAGTCAGAAATGGTAGGCCTAGTGGAGAGCACAGCCAGGTGACTGTGCTCGTCCCCAACACTGACCACGTGGTTGGTTCCATATATGGAACTTGTCTTAGAATAGGCTGGCTTTCCCAGTCATCAAAGAATGCAGAAGTCAGACTTCTGTGCCCTTGGTTGGAAAAGATTCCACATGGACCCGGACTTACTGGATACGAGGGCAAGGTAGACATGAAAGGTAACTTTCGAGTACCTGATGGGGTGGGGGGGTGGGGGGGAAGGAGGCACAGTGGATGTTGGGGGCATGGACCTAGCCAGAGTTGCCTCATGGCCTCAGCAGGCACACTCTTGTACCGTGGGCTCTGATTGTCAAATCATTCACAACGTCATCGCTGATCATCTGGAAGGTGGCTCCAGAAGACAAGACAGCAAAGTTGATACTGACAAGTACCTCCAGAAGCACCAGAGAAACCGTGGCTTTGGAAATGACTCAGCGATTCTCAAAGTGTGTTGCAATCATCCTTTGTTTATCCCCTTAAGAAATCTTAGATCCAGAAGTGTTCTGTGAATTCTGATTTTGAAAATGGTAAGTTAGGAATAAGACAAGGGAAGCAACTCTTAAGTAATCAGACTAAATGCAGCTGGCATAAGTTTTCACCAGTTGTTGATACCATGTTGACCCTATCATGAGGACCACCGATGGAAGAGTCTTGATTGCCGAACTATGGATTGTAACATTGGTGGTGCCAACAAAAGCCATCAGCAGTAGAAGGTGGCTTCAGCGGGCAGGAATAAAAGATTCTGTTCCACGTCCACCCATCTCAATAAAAAGATAAATGCTGGGGTGTACCTATCCCCAATAAAGGCCCTGGCACCTTGAAGGATTCGCCTTCGATTTTATATCTAATCTGAATATGGAGGTTTGAAGTCAAAATAAGACCCAAGTCCTATTATACTTGGAGCTTGACTCTTTAAAAACCACGTGAAGAGACATTGCATCTTAAAACACCTCTGCAGCAAAACTTTGGCTTGACCTGATCATCCCAGGGGCAGGGACATTTGGTGTGAAGCCTACCCTGTGCCCCCAGAGTCTAGTTGGAAATGTGCCTTTCAGAGGGGAGGAGCCCACAGCTGATGTCATAGAGGTGGTGAGTATGCCAACTTGACATGCAGTTTTTTCCTGGCCTTTCCTGCAGAGTTTTGATCTTAGCCATTTCGGTACCTGTAAGATGGAATCTCAGTGTCATTTTGATTTGCATTTCACTGATAATTAAGGACTTGGAACATTTATTTATGTGTTTTTAGGGCATTGGAAATTCTTCTGTTGAGAATTCTCTGATTTGCTCTGTACCCACAATCTATTGATTATGTTCTTTTGAGGGTTTTTAGCCATCTGGATGGCTTTAGTCTCTGGATGTTCCTGTTGTAGTAGGTATTGGAAGGGGGTCTACTCTTGATGATCCTAGTGTGTCAGGCCTCTGATGGATATCATTGGGCTGTATGGTTCTGGATTGGCAGGTCTGAAGAAGGTGGGCAGATTGGTGTTGAGACAATGGAGGTCCAGCAAAGATAGCCAGCATCCCTTGTGCTTTTCTTTCACTAACCTAGACATTTTTATTCACCAGCAAGATTTGACTGACAGGACCCTGATATAGCTCTCTCTTGTGAGGTTATACCAGTGCCTGGCAAATACAGAAGTGGATTCTCACAGTCATCTATTGGATGGAACACAGTTCCCCTAAAGAAGGAGCTAGAGAAAGTAACCAAGGAGCTAAAGGGGTCTGCAACCCTAGAGGAGGATCAATAATATGAACTAACCAGTACCCTACAGAACTGTGTCTCTAGTTGCATATGTAGCAGAGGATAGCCTAGTCAGCCATCAATGGGAGGAGAGGCCCTTGGTCCTGAGAAGATCATATGCCCCAAAACAGGGGAATGCCAGGGCCAGGAAGCGGGAATGGGTGGGTTGAGGAGCAGGGCAGGGGGGGTGGGTATAGGGACTTTGGGGATAACATTTGATATGTAAATGAAGAAACTAATAAAAAAAGAAGTGAAAAAAACCTTGAAACAAAATATAAGTTAAGAAAATTCATAAATTTAAGACATTTTTAGAAATTTATTTTATATACCCAATGAATCTTATCATTTACACATTTTTCACATTTAAATATTATTTTAAAACTTAACAAGAACAATCAGCATAGCATTACATTGTTTGAAATGCATATGCATTTAACATTAAAATGGGGGAAAGGAAACAAAATGGAAGCTCAATGAATTTTTTTTTCTTTAAAAATGGATTCATGCATTGTTCCTGTTTCAGGAATACCGGGTAAGAACAGTTAATTTTTGATGGATTAGGAATGTTAAGAGCATAGGCATATATGCAGGTAGCAAATCAATTAATAAGAAAGCACAGGAGGTTATGAATTTCTCATAAGGGGCCTGAAGGGAATTCAACTGTAAACACTGAGAGATAGTATAGACATTTAACATTTTTAGATTTTCTGAATGTTTATTTTGAGTTGCAGTGCTTTCTACAACTATTTATAGAGCATAAATTAAAATTGCCACTCACCTTTTGTATTATTTGTTTCATACAACTTTATATCTATGAAAGAAACACATCTTTAAATTTTAAATGATTTCCTTTAAAAGAGAATGATGAATTTGACCTCTCTCAATAAGGTAATCTGAAAGAGTATAGCTGCATATTCAAAAAAACTGGAGAGTCAGCTACCAGAACCAAATAAAAATAAATATACTGTCTGCATAACAGGCACACTTTTCAATGAAGGCCAAATTGTTATACATTTAAAATACTGAATTCTAAAGGAGTACCAAAGAGGTCACATTGCAAGTCATTTTGCATTTATGGCATACAGAAATAAAATTTTAGTATTTGGAATATATCACCTCTCTTTAACTGCCCTCTAAGTGACAATCCCTTCATCATTTTAAGTAGGCATTCAGTATGAAATATAAAAGTTCACATGCTACTGATCAAGACAGAGAAAATTAGCTTTTATTTATTTTATTTCAAAGATTAATATTAAACTATTCTGTCAGTTTAATAAAGAAATATTGTTTTCTTTTTCTTACACTTGTTCCAATAAAAATTCTTCTTTAATAAAATATGTACTTGAAAGGGTCAGAAAATGACAGGTCTCTAGCTCTGTATGGAAGAATGCTTATGTTGGGCAAAGTTTGCATGGGAATGTACTGCTTTAAAGTTGCTAGAGGTAGAGATACTGAGATAGCTAGAAAGATAGCTTGTGGAGAGACACGTATTCGGTTACTTAAGCAAAATGACATCGGTAAACATGTTAAACACAATATCTATACCATAGGCATTAAATTTGGAAACAGTACCAATTTCTGAACCAAAGCAAAATAATGAATATTTTCTCACCAATTGAAGCCAAAGCTGTTTAACAAAGACACTCATTCCAATAATGTGAGTGTAAAACAGAGAATTTTTTCCTAATTGTATAATTTACTTTTTTAATTTTCAAGTATTGAGTATTAAAGTCTTATAATAAATTTTTAATTTTCCTTCAAAGTGTTTTAAATTTTGTCATAGCCTTGTTAAAAGAGCTGTGATATTAATTACATCTAATTAATAAAACTGTAAGTTATTTACTTTTTTACAGTCATCACAGAATTGTTAATAACTGTGTTTTCAATAATTGTACATTCATTGTTTTCCAGCATACCATTTCTCCACTCAAATATACGTGACTGCTTCTGAGGACAAACAGCTGCATTCTCTTGACTCATTTGAGGAATTTGCTCATCTCACCCAAACTTTGACAAACTTTTATTTTT
Source organism: Mus pahari (assembly GCF_900095145.1). Classification (NCBI taxonomy): domain Eukaryota; kingdom Metazoa; phylum Chordata; class Mammalia; order Rodentia; family Muridae; genus Mus; species Mus pahari. Next base: position 62,617,875 of record NC_034600.1, read on the forward strand.
ATTATTTTAGTTATTATTATTTATTATTATTTTAATTTATATGTCTTTACTTATTTACAAACAAAATGCTGCCCCCCTCCTAGCCCCCCTCCTCACAGAGACTCACCCCATCCCCTATCCCTTTCTCTTATGAGATGATGGGGTCCCCTGGGTATCTCCCAAGCCTGGCTCATCAAGTCTCTGTAAGATTAGACACATTCTTTCCCAATAAGGACAAATAAGGAAGTCCTGTTAGGTAACTGATACTATAGTCATGCTAGCATTAGGGAGAGCTCTCGGGTTGATGGGGAACCCACAAAGTGGCTGAGCATCACAACTGCCACATGTGTGCCAGGGGCATCATTCCAGTCTGTGTGTGTCTGTTCGTTGGTTGGTGGTTCAGTCTCTAAGAGCTCTCAGAAGTTCAGGTTAGTTGACTCTGTTAGTCTTCCTGTGAGGTTTCCATCTCCTTCCAGGCCTTCAGTCCTTCCCCTAACTCTTCCGTAAGAGTCCCTGACCTCTATCCAGTGTTTGGCTGTGGGTAATTGTGTCTGTTCCAGTTGACTGCTGAATAGAGCCTCTCAAAGGACAGTTATGCTAAGGTCCTTTCTGCAAGAATAGCAGAGTATTAACAGTGTTAGAGATTGGCATTTTTTTTTTTTTTCATGGATGGGTTTCAATCCTGAGTTTTGATTGGCCGTTCCTCCAGTCTCAGCTCAAACTTCATCCCTGGAGATATATATATATATATATCTCCAGGGATATAAATATATATTTAAGACAGGACAAATTTGGGGTCGAAAGTTTTGTGAGTAGGTTGGTGTCTTCATTCCTCCACTGCATGTTCTGGCTGGCTATAGTAGGTCGCCTCTTCATGTTCCATGGCTACACTGTTAGACATCTAGGCTAAGATCAGTCCATTGACTCCTGAGAGCATCCCCATTCAAAGTCTATGGGGCTTCCTAAATTCCTCCCCCCTCCACTCCCCTCTCTGAGGTAGCTGCAGATTTCCATTAAATTTCCTGGTCCTCTGGACCTCTCACCTGTCTCTTCTCACACATGCCCACCCATTTCCCTCCCCTTTGCCTCAACTATACACTTCCCTCCCTTCTTCTGTCTTCTATGACTATTTTGATACCCCTTTTAAGTGTTATTCAGGTATCCTCACTTGGATCTTCATCCTTGTTTAACTTCTTTGGGTCTGCAGGGTATATCATATATTTTGTATATATACACTTATCATTGAGTACATATCTAACTTAGTATGTCCTTTGGGGCCTGGGCTAATTCACTCAGGTTTCGTTTTTCTAGTTCTATTTATTTTCCTGCAAAATTCCTTATGCCCTTGTTTTTCATAGCTAAATAGTATTCCATTGTGTAAATGAGCCACATTTTCTGTATCCATTTTATTTAGTTGAGGGACATCTGGGTAATTTCCAGTTTCTGACTATTATGAAAAAGGCTGCTATGAACATAGTGAAGCATGTGTCCTTGTGGTATGGTGGAGTATCTTTTGGTATACGCCCAGGAGTGGTATAACTGAGTATTCAATTGGAAATGTTTCCAATTTTCTGACAAAGGACAGAATGATTTCTAGCACGGTTACAGAAGATTGCACTCCCACAGACAATGGAAGAGTGTTCCCCTTTCTCCACATCCTTGCCAATGTGTGCTGTGGCTTGAGTTTTTAGTCTTGGAATAACTGATAGGTGTAAGGTGGAATCTCACAGTCATTTTGTTTTATTTTTTACATTCGTCTGATAACCACAGATGTTGAATCTAAGACTAAATTAAATACACCATGATTATTATTAAACAGTTTTTTTTAATTGGATATTTTCCTTATTTACAAACCAAAAGTTATCCTCTTTTCCAGTTTCTGCCCTCCTGAAAGCACAGATTTCACCTCCCTTCTCCTGCTTCTATGAGAGTGTTCCCCCACCCACACACCCACCACCACCTCTCCACCGTTGAATTCACCTACACTGGGGCATTCTTTGGGCCTTCACAGGACCAAGGGTCTCTCCTCCCACTGATGCCTGACAAGGCCATCCTCTGCTTGGGGTCATGAGTCGCTCCATGTGTACTCCATTGTTGATACTGTTGTTCTTCCTATGGGGTTGCAAACTCCTTCAGCTCCTTCAGTTCTTTCTCTAACTCTTCCATTAGGAACTCTGCGCTCAGTCCAACAGTTGGCAACGAGCATCCACCTCTGTCAGGTTCAGGCAAACCCTCTCAGGAGCCAGCTCTATTAGGCTCCTTTCAGCAAGCATTTCTTGGCATCCACAATAGTGTCTGGTTTTGATGCCTGTATATGGAATAGATCCCCAGGTATGGAGGTCTCCAGATGGCCTTTCCTTCAGTCTTTGCTCCACATTTTGTCTCTGTATTTGCTCCCGTGCTTATTTTGTTCCCCTTTCTAAGAAGGACTTAAGCACCCACACTTTGGTCTTCCTTCTTCTTGAGCTTCATATGGTCTGTGAATTGTATCTTGGGTACTCTGAGCTTTTGGGCTAATAACCACTTATCAGTGGGTACATGCCATGTATGTTCTTTTATGACTGGGTTACCTCACTCAGGATGATATTTTCTAGTTCTATCCATTTGCCTGCAAATTTTATCCCATAATATTGCTGGTATACTTATCCCAATGACCAACTACTAGAAATGAAACTATTCTAACTCTCTAGATGAGCATAAGATTTGACCAAATTGGGGTGTTTCTGCAGCACACCTACTGTTACATAACATTTAATTAGAATTGTTAATTTTTAGTTTTCACTGGAATTTATTCATTACTAAAATACATTTATAAGACAGCATATGGTATTTGCTACCTAACTAAAATTAATATTTGTACCAAGCATAAATTTGAAGGAAGACAAAAGATTTATAAGGGATTCTATCTTTTATTGCTGAAATACTTTGCCTTAAATGCTTTTATTTTGAAAATTTAATATCCTTTTACCAACTTTTTTTTCTGATACAGGGTTTCTCTGTATAGCCCTGGCTGTCATGGAACTCACTCTGTAGACCAGGGTGGCCTCCAGCTCAGAGATCTGGCTGCCTCTGCCTCCCAAGTGCTGGGATTAAAGGTGTGCGCCACCACTGCCCAGCTGTTTATCAACGTTTAACTACCTTGCTCCTCTCGATTCCTCAGCCTTTAGTGCAGTGGGGAAGAGGGCCTTTGCACACAGATAAACACTGGAGAAGCAAGGAAAGTTAAACTTGAGGTTTATCTCTTTAAATGAAGGAGATGTTTATCTGACTGCCTCCAGGAGCGCTAAAAAAGGATAGAGTTTACAACAGGATATTTTGCTATTTGGAAGATCAGGCCATATGTCCATCACAAGGACTTTCAATACAAATGTGTCTCAAGCTTCATTGTACACACTAGACAGAGTTTGGCATTAAGGAAACTTTTTCTACAGTTGTGCTGTGCTTAAATAAGACGTAAATGAACTACCTGGTATCAGGTGCAGAAGACTGACATACCACTAGCTAACTAGGTTGAACTGAACTGATTTCCATTCTTTTCTCACCTGGAACTTTCTCTGCATGTCATGACACTTGTATGGACCCTTCTGACACACAGTTTAGCACATACCATCACATTATTAATTTATAAGAAAGCAATTTCTTATGTTTCTAAAATAAAGATATTTCCCTGTCTTTTTATGCATGCCATATATATTGCTCATATATATTGATCTCCAATGAGATTTCTTTTATTCTATAGATGAATACAATTCTATTGTGAATAGAAGAGTGTATGTATGTCTGTCTCACACATATTTCTTACTATTACATTGTTGTCATTTATTATAATTCCTTGTTAATAATGGTGCAAAGAACATTTAAATGTAGTTATTTTTTAGATATGTGACAAGAAATTAGATTACTAGATCCTTATTTAATTTTCATCTTTGTATTTGCACATTGCACTTTGTAATTACTGCAAATCATGTCTTATATTTAAGATTGAACTGAATCATCATGTAAATAATTCTATCAAAAACCCAATTAATGTTATGATTACAAACCTGATTATAGAGTGGGAATCTTAAAAATGATGAAATTTAGTTACTTTTTGAAAAATGTACAATTTGGTCACCTTATGTTTTTATAAAAAAGATCATGTGATATTTTATTTATGAAAATTCGAAAAGTTGTCAGTTGCAGCACTAGGTTAGAGGTAAATATTAACAAAACCATATTAAGTATAAAAGGAATATTAGTATAAAAATAAGATTTCTCTGTCAACATTAAATGTTCTATGGTAGCACAAGTAATCCAGTCACAGCAAGTCACATGTAGTAAGTTATAATTAGCTGAAAATCACAAAATTGAGGAGTTGGTCAGGCATATGATGAAATAATTTTGCTCGAGTTGCTTGAATGAGTGGTTGTGTGAAGGAGGGATTTTCCAATAAACATAAAGACTCTGTATGAGTAAGAACATCCATGAGAAACAAGAAGGGCTCAGTGCATGAGTTAGACTCAGTGTTCAAGGAGTAGGAAAGCCCATAGAAATCATACTTACAGCATGAAAGTATTCTGTACTCACAAACTTGATTTTCCTTTTCTCGCTCTTTATGTCGCTGTCTATACAAATGGATTCACTCTGGTTTCTTTCCTTTCTCATGCTGTACAGTGTCCTAGGATATGTCACCTTCAAATTCTTCTCTGAGTCTGTCTCCAATTGTTCCTGCCCTCTGCTGTTCTTCCCATAATGTGTTAAGAGTACGATGAGTTGTGATGCTGCTTATAAATGTGTAACTTCTGAATATAATTCTCAAATGTTGTATTTCAGTTATTGTTCATTTGAACAATTCTTTATTCTGTTGTATCAAGTGAATGTGTTTAATTTGAAAATAAGTCTAATACTGTGAAAATCTTAGCTATGTATTCTAAATTCAAACATAATTCTTCAACTTAATACAAGCTGGCAGCTATTTTATAAGGGCTGATAATCATAATATATTTCCAGTTGCCTAATTGGTCATTAGTTATTCAAACAAATACTAATTTGGTATTGCAAAGGAGATATTTCTCTAGATTTGTTGGATTTCTATAACATTTAGAACTTAAGGAGAGTAATACCAATATTAGATGATCTTAGCTGGTTTCATAGTTTTTAACTCTAAAAAAGAGAAAACAGTGTGAAAGACAGACTGTGTTCTGCATAATATGGCATTTTCATGAGGCCTTGCAGAATTTCTAGTAAACAGAGCTCTTAGTTCTTGTTTTATTTTGTGGTTACATATACCATGTTGGATTTTAATCCCATATTTATTCATATCTGTATTTCTGATGGTTATTGCTTCATTGTTTTATTTTCCTAAGTGGCTGTATTAATGATGGTTTTAAATTCAAGAGGATATATATATATATATATATATATATATATATATATATATATATACAGTTTTTTAAGACAGGGCTTCTGTGTGTAGACCTGGATGTCAGGGAACTCACTCTGTAGACCAGGCTGGCCTTGAGCTCAGAGATCCACCTGCCTCTGCTTCCCAAGTGCTAGGATTAAAGGCATGTGCCACTACTGCCCAGCTAAGGCCTTCTATATTGCCCACATTTCATAATGCTTAGACGTTGCATCTGCTAAACCTACTTAAAAAAGGAAAGACCATAAGTATGTGAGGCGAACATGCAGAGACAAGAATGTGCTCAAGTATTTTTGAAGAGGTTACATTATTATTTCCTCGACCAACATTCCTTTGCCCATAAATATTACCGCCATGCTGTAAAAAAATTATGATATTTAGCAAGGACTAATGTATCATTAGGATATACTGAATGTAATGCAAATTCCCATTCAAACTGATTTTATCAATAAAGTGAATGATTAACATATAGGGAAAGCCAACAGCAAGATAAAGCCTTAGACTATGAGCTCAACAAGAACAACTAAATACTCATCCTTTACTTAGTCACTCTTGTATCATCTATCACTTCTTCTTTCTTATTGTAAAGGTCACCTTACATATGACTTCATCTATAAACACAACATAGCTCTTTAAATACAAAAGATATGTTTCTTTTTTCTCATCCAAATGAAGAAAGAAGGCCCCCATCCCTGAATTGCATTGTCTTAATTTCACTATCCCCAGTAGACACAATTAGCACTAATTGTTATGGTTTACACTTCAAGACTAATTCCTATTCAGATCACTCTTGGAAACAATAGCTGCCTAGCCAATATTCTATTCATGCTCTGTGTCTAAAGCTCAACTTTCTCATAGCAAACATATCCTCAAATGTTAGGAATAGGAAATGAGCAAGACAGGAACAGTTTCACACTAAAAATGATAACAACATAATGAAATGAAAGAAAAGTTTCCCAAGAGTCATTAACACCTGTTTATTTCAGAATCATAAATAGATGAAATATTTTTTTAAAAATAAGAGGTTCAAATCCATGTAGAATTTATGACTTTCCCATGACTTTCATTTCTTCTATTTCCTCAGTCATGAGCTGCATTTTCCATGTTTCATAATTTTTACCTCCTCAAAACTTGATTGAAACTTTCTTCCATTATCAAACAGAAGGGTTCATTAATCAATTTTTTGTCTACAGGTATTCTAATTTCAATCAAGTGTGACGATGGAAATTGGGATACATAAGCAGAAACACATCCAAGAATAAGATAATAATTATTTTTAAAATATCATGCATAAAATAAAAAGTATGTGCTCTCTAACCTGATTTTCACTGTGACTTAAATATAGGCTGAAGACTAAACATGGTTATGATTTTATTATATTGTATCTTTGACAGTCAACGTGTCTACTCTCATATAAACCCCAAATACACTGGATTTTGCCTGCTAGTGATGAACACATAACAATATATTATTAAAAAGTAAGGCCCTTGCATTATTCTTTGTAGATTTGTTATCTGTTCTAAATATAGAGTCAAAGTATTCTAGTGAATAAGGCTTTTTTTTTTTTTTTTTTTTTTTTTTTTTTCTGTCAGTTCTCCCTATGCTTCTAAACTTCAGAGCATATAACCCTTCTTTGGAATTTTAATGATAATAAATGTATTCTTTAAGGTTCCTTGAGACTGATTAACACATAAATTTGTTGTGCCACTGCTCTTTTTTGATGGTTACACACCCATGTTTGTACTTATAACTGAGCTATATGCTCTTGACATTTATGAAGAGTAGAAGGGGAGAACATAATATGGTATATAACAAAATCAGCAGGTCTTCTCTTCTCTTAATTTTACAGTTGGTTCTCTGTCTTTCTGGATTTTGTCTGGTTGATCCTCTCTGAGTTATAATTCTGCTCCAGTCATTTTTGCTTCTCCTTTAAAGCTTCCCTTTTCTCGTGTGGCTGGTTTACCTTTGTCCTACTTTGCTTTCACCTCCCTCCCTTTCTTCCTCATTCACCACTACCTGCCCCTTGAGACAAAGTTTTATTATACAATCCAGGTTGGCTTGGAACTAATGATGTAGTCCAAATTGTACAAACAGGCATTTCTTCCTGCTTGGTCCTCTCAAGGAATGGGATCACAGACCTGTTTTTTTCACACTCCAGAACTTCATGTATTTCTTTGGACAAAAATGGCAAGTGTGGTGATTCTCAAGTGATTTGCACATAATGCTAGGCATTTGAAATACAGACAAGTCACCAAATGAGTATAGAAAATACTTGAGGTATCATTTGAATCAAAGAAAGAAATGATAATGTCTGTAAGTCTCCAACCAAACTGGCGTACTTGTGGGTGAGGGCGAGCAATCTTTGAGAGGTAAGTAATCAATTTAATTTACTTCATATCTGCAAAATGGGCCTTTCCAGTAAATGGTTCATTTGTACAGTTAGACCAGCTTGGCAGACATATAAATCAATGACTCTTAACACATAGTAGTTATGATTTTGCAAGATAGTCTATGAAGTTGCAAATATTTACAATGAATTAAAACTCTAATGACACTCAGAAGAGACTGCAACCTTTATGAGAACAACAGTGTTAATTCTACCATACCTGATGAAAAAGTGAAAAGAGGAAATGTCCATGAGCTTACCATGTTATAATTGGTTCCATTTGCCAATATTCTTAGGCTGAAATATAAATAATAATCATTCTAGTTCTTAATACATTCATAATATTTTTTTTAATTTCTATGTTTCTTTTTAAAACATAGACTTTAAATGTTTCCTGATTTGTATGGCTTGTACTTTGCAACGTTTATCTAATTAATATTTAAAATTGATACCTATTGCCCTAATATTAAGGGATTACCAAGGGAAAATGACTTAGTCATGAGGGTTGGTTCTACTCTCATGAATGGTAACAGTACCTTTTTTTTTTAATTAGATATTTTCTTCATTTACATTTCAAATGCTAACCTGAAAGACCCCTATAACCTCCCCACCCCACCCTGATCCCAATTCCACCTACTCCCACTTCCTGGCCCTTGCATTCCCCTGTATTGCATATGAAGAAATTTAAGATAAAGGCTCCCTCTTCATACTTCTTTCCAATACTATGAAAGAGTACATTTATTTTGTTTATGAATTAAGATGATGTCAAAGTTAATGATAGTAGCAGAAAAAGGTTTTACCATTGAGGATTTTGAAAATATCGTCCAAGATAGGAGTGACTAATTAAAATGATGGCTTACCTTCTGACATCTGTTACACAGGTGGAAAAGAATTTGTACACAAATGTAGAAAACCAAATATTTTACAATGAGTAAAATGTTAGAAAGGTGTATAGTAACACTATTATTTTTTGCTCATCATCTATAATACAAATATATAGTATATCTAAACAAAGTGGTCCATTGCTTTTAAAATTAACATCTGAGATATATTATTGAATTTATTCATAAATGATAGGTAGTAACAGGATTTGAAATAACTAGGAGAAATTCAGTCACTCTAATACACAGATTAGACAGTAAAACATTTAAAATAGTCATTAATACATGGTTTAGGCTTTCTAATATGCTTAGACATGGCCATTGTATGTGGAAGGAATTAGCTTTTTATTTTGGATTTATAAATCACACAAAACTTCAAGTTAACTGTTATTCTCTCAGCTATAAGGTTGAAATTATTAGTATTTCTTGGTTTTCCTCAAACTCTAAAAATGTTATTGGAATTTAAGTTTATTCTTGTTCATTTGGTCATTATCAATGTTTACGTTAGTATAGAAGCAATTACTTTGAAAAATATGAAATATTAAATCAAAGTTATCATTTTTCTACTTATGTGTGGGTTTTTGTATGTTTGTATGTGTTTGAGGAAATGTGTGTGCAGTGCATGTATGTGCACCTATGTACATGAATGTGGAGACCACTCCGTGAATATCTGGAATTTTCCGTTATCACTTCCTTTCACGTTATTCTCTGAGTCAGAGTCCTTCAGTAAAAGTCAGAGCTCTGAGGTACAGCTAGTCTCACAAGTCAGCTTACTCTGTCTCTGCTTCTTAGGCAAAAGCAATCGATTGACCATCATGCCCATCTGGAATTTTCGTAGTTTCTGGGATCCAAACACAGGTTCCTATACTTAGTCAATGGCTGGGCCACCTGCAAAGTCAATTTATCACTCTTTTTTTTTTCTTAGCAACATTGTTAGTTTTTCATCTTTATTACTAAATATCACAATATCCAATACTGATCAAATTAATCAGCAAAATTTGAAAACCGTGTGTACCGTGTCATATAGTGCTTTCTGTCTCCTTTTCAGTTAGACACACCGAGCATTAGAGACATGGTCTCAATGGGGTTTTGGCTGAAAGATCCAGCTTTCTCTCATCTCCCCACCTTGAGCAGCCAAAGGGTTTACATTTACAGCCTTCCATGATAATAGTAAATACTATTTTTTTCCAATAATGATGAGGGTAGTTATTCTTTAACAGTACAAGCACAAATCTATGGAAGGAAGTTTGATTCCTATCACTGTAAGTAAGTAATGGTAGCAAGCCTTCCCCCAACGTCTATGAGCTACACCCAAAGGTCTGTGACAAGGTTTACAGTATTAGACATGGATTCCCTCGAGAAGAGCACAGCTGGCCTCCATTCACAGCCCACTCAGTAACCTCTCAAACAGTGCTGTCACTAAGGCACCAGAGGGGACATCTTGCCTGGCAGGGTATTGCAGTTCATAACATCCACAACTGCATAAGATAGCTCATCCTTTCTTTCTCCTCTTCTAGCAGGATGATAGCCAGCTGGGAGGATTTTCCAGCTGGATCCCAGCCTGGCTTCTCATTGTGTTTGCAACAAACTCCCTTAGGATGCTACTGTTAAGTTTACAGCGACAAATAGGAAAGCCTTGTTTTTAAAGGCAATTTTTATTCTTTCCACACCATTTACTTCTGAACTTAAACAACCCTGCTCGTGTATACTTAATCAAAAATGAGTATTTAAGTATTATCTGGAGTTCAACCAAAAGCAATGAAAAAAAAATTTAATACTTTAGTTTACTTTTGTCGAAGTTGTTTCTGATGTGCATAATTTTAATTGCACTATTTTGTATTATATAATTTGGTTGCTGCAAGAAACAAATCTGAGAGAAACTATGTAAAGAAAGATAGTTACTGTAGCTCACATTTCCAGGCCACTCAACCAAAAACTGGTAGTCAAGAAAGGAAAAGAAAAGAGAATTTCATGCCTTGTTGGACAAAAAGCAGAAAGAAGAGTTTTTAAAATCTATTGCCATATTTCTTCTATTCCATAGCTCATGGGATGATATTAGATAGTAACTAACTCTTCAGTTAAGTTTCTCTCTGAAAATATTTGCCAAGAATATAACCTCAAGTAATTCTTTCCTCCCCATTCACTCTAAATCCTGTCCAGTTCCCAATGAAGCTGAATAGTCAAAGATACTTTATCAACACACTATTTGGTTGAACATTATAACTGCTACTTCTGGATAAATGTAAAATTATTCATACTTCAACCATGACAATTTTTTACAATTTATACAGCAATATTTTGATTAATGTAACTCTGATGTGCAATGATTTTAACATGCATTTTTGTCATGTTCAGTTTCATTAAAAATGTGCAAAAAAAAAAAAAAAGAAAAGAACTAAAATTATGCTGAGGTAGAATTTTCCAACTTTATAATTATACAACTAAAATAATAACAATATAAGTATATCCCACCCACTATGGGTTACTGTTGTAGTCTTGGCATTATGGAGTCAGAGACAGGGGGATTATGAATAGGAGGACAGCCTAGCATACATAGTAAGTCTCAATTCGGCCTAAGTCCTTGTAGCAAGAACCCTATTCCAACTACAAGCAAAGAAAAAAATAGTGCCATTTTCAGGTAATGGCTCTTGTTTATTTCCTCCTGTTTTCTATTTTAAATGTCACAATAATTCCTAATAGATTTAATTTACAGATACTTTATGGTCAACTCCATTAGCTGTAATTTTTCTTAAATTATTTCCAATTCTTTATATTTTCTCTTAAGATTAAATTCACTACTGGCTTTAGTTTTACCAAATCCTACACAGTTGAACTTTCTGTGTACTAGGAAAAGTGTACATTCTACAGATACATATGCCTTCTAGGAGAGTTCTTGTTTCATCACATTACAGCCATTAAGTGTGGCTCACCCAAACCAGAAGGACAAATATATCGCGCTGTGGAATGCAAAGGAAAATTACATTTTGAGTCAAAGTACATTCGCTGTGGAGTTCTTCATGAAAAGAAATGTTTATGATCTTTTTAAAAAAGAATATATTAAAAGTTGCTGAGTTTCCACAACCTGTTCCTGACAGCTCTCTCGGTGTAAGTAATACATCATGAGTGTGATGGCAATCTGATGATGTATTGGGACCATACATCACTGTGTTGACGGTGCCTTAATGACAGATGAGTAATATGTCTTCAGGTAAGGCTCTCAAATTTAGGCCTGCCTGGAAAATAGAGTTTCTGGAAGAAGAAAATACCTCACAACTTCATGAAATAATGCATGTAATGAAACGTAGTTTGCTAAATGAGAAGGTTGTGAGATTGGGTACAGAAATGAGATGCTTTAATAATACCTTGACACTTTTTATTGTGGAGGACATTTATTGAATGATGTTCCTATTTTTCATTTTAATGCTTACCTTTCCTATCATTTCCTTGTATATCATTGTGTTCTCGTTCATTATACAGATTTCTTAGAACAGGAGCAAGCTTCCTGTTAGCTAAATGGTTTAGAGCCAATGACACCAATCTCCCTAATAAGAACCCTCTAATTCTCTAAAGGTCAGGTTGTTTACTTAATTTTCTCCTACTTCTCCATCATTAATATAGTGTTCAAAATAAACTTTCTTTGGATTTTGGCACATTTAGAAACATTTTAATGCATTCTTGGATGTACAGAACAGTGATCATTTGCCTTCCCTTATAGTCAAGAAGAAGAAAAAGATCAAATGCAGAAAGAGAATGCACATGTGCATATAGCATGTGCATATGTTCATCATATGAAGGCATATATTCAGTTTTTCTTCATGTTTGAAATGCTATGTAGTTACATAATGTTCACCCAATATGCCAGCTGGGGCTCTTATCAAGTCAATTCCTATAGTAGAATTTATTAGTATAATACTTGTTTAAGAATGATGACTGCATTCATTGGCATTAAATATCTAGAAAACATTTACATTAGAAAATTAATGTTTTAAAGCTGTTGGGAATAATGGAAATATGCAATTCAATTTAAAGCAAAAAATATTGAATTCATTTTATTTATCTAATGGTCAGATATAATAGCAGAATTTTTAATGATACTCATTGGAAAAGAGAAGTTGATAAATGTTTCTTTATCAAAATTAGGAGAGATTTGTGTTTGATATTAAAAAATAGTTTTATTTTGATATTTATGTCTACTGTAAATTAGAGTTTCATGATTTTTTCTCTCATTCCTAATTTTATTTTGTTCAAGATAGGGTCTCATTATGTAGCTCTAGCTGTCTTAAAACTCACTATGTAGATCAGGCTGGCCTTGAACTCTTAGAGTTCCTCCTGCCTCTGACTTCCAATTTGGAGGATTAATTCTATATGTTACTACACCTTATGCATTTTTCTTATTCTTAATTAGTGGATTCTGAAAAAGAAAATTTGCCAAAAGACAACCAGATATCAAAACATATTTTTCTCAAGGTATGTTAATACAAATGCCCCCCCCAGAGAGAGAGAGAGAGAGAGAGAGAGAGAGAGAGAGAGAGAGAGAGA
>NC_034600.1:62631173-62639178 GCF_900095145.1 Mus pahari
ACACACACACACACACACACACACACACACACACAAACACACAAACACCCAAAGAGGCTGATAACCACTGAGTATAGAATGATGAGATAACAAGAAAATTGGTCAAAGTCTTTGTGACATCAGTCCTGCTTTAATTTCAATTCTAAGTCTAACACAGAATAGTCAGGTGATTATAGCATGGTTCTTAACTCTCAAGCTTATCTTACATTTTACATGAAGACAGGGAATCTCTCTATGATATAAACAAGGTGTTAGCAAAAAGTGAATGTGAGAGTGCCTGGCACATATTAAATACTGAATAAATAGTAACTACAAATGATCATTCACAGAGGCTACATGTATAAACAACGCTCCTTGATTCAATGAAAGACAATACGTTGTTTTAAAACTTATAAAAATGTTTAAAGATTTATTTATTTTTGTATTTTATGTGTATGAATGCTCTGTCTTCTTGTATACCAGAAGAGGGAACCAATGAACAATACCAATTGTTGTGAGTTACCGTGGGGTTACTGTGAATTTAACTTAGGAATTCTGAAGTGCTCCAGCTCCCATTTTTAAATATTAAGAAGAAATATCTTTAAAATAGAACTTAGCCAGAAATACGTACCAACAATCTCTACTTTACCATCTCTTATAATCACTAAAGGAAAAAAAAAAGTGGGAAAAGTAAATAAAAAGAATGTATATGTGTATTTTGCATTGTCATATGTTATTTATATGAAGGGGTAATCTGTTTTTCTTTAATGTTTGAAACAGAATGTATTTACAAAACATTCTTCTAATATGTGAACTTGTACTCTGTTAAATCATGCATCTTTTATCCAAAGATAGTAAGCTTTGGAATTTAACATTCATTTTCTTTCAAATATCTTATTAGAATTTAATTAGAATTATTAAATTATATATGTCAATTCTAATGTACTATAAATTAAAATTTGAGGGACAGGAGGGCTCTTGTCCTTTCTTCAGAGTCCACTCATAGTACCTTGAAGCACACAAGTAACCTAAGTGACACAATGGTCCTCCATGAATGTCTGAGGAAGAATGAGTGAACCCCATTACCACTCCCATTAATGGGTGGCAGATTGCCCACACATTTCCTTCACTTTTAATCTTATTCAGGATAGATTTCAACATATCTGGTAGAATATGACCAATTGCAAATACTTAATTTTAAATGGGATGTTAAGAGAGAGAGCACTCTATATTGCTAAACTTTTGAATTAAACAGCCCATATAAGAATTAAGTTGACCCTGCTTTAGCCCAGTATCAGTGTGTTATCTACGAACATTTTGTGGAACCTAGCATGGGCAGATAGAGGCTAGTAGCAATTCTCTGATTGGACATGTCATTTGATAATAACTTCAACATTTCTAGTTAATTTACCAATTATTACTACTATAACTAGCACTTTATTCTTTCCTTAAATATAGAATTCTTCTTTCTAGTGATAAAAATTTACCAAACTAATTGCTAATAAGAGAGGAAAAACTTGAAAATATAATACTTGGAGAATACTAGTTATGATAAAACTACTTGCCAAATCCATTGGGGGGAATCACTGGATTTGAGGTTTAAAACACCAATTACTTATAATTAAGATCCAATATTATATATAACCTACTTACAATAGTTGTATCTAGATGAATATAGAAATAAAATATATACACATTATAAAAACAGAAAAAATGTAGAAATAAATACTTCTCAGGCTAAATGATAGTTAATAATGCTTATCTTTCAGAAACAAATACTAACCAACATTTCATTTTGTTAAATGCAAAATGCAAAACTCCATAGAAACTTCTGATAAAGGAAACTATAAAATTCTAGAGCAGTTCATCTTGCATAAGTTTAATTTAAATAATTTAATAATGTAACACTAAGGGGCATATAAATTTGTGACACTTGCTAAAAGAGAACATTGTGTGCATATATCCATACTCTGGATTTCTCTGGTTCTTAATTTCACAATGTCCCAGAAGTCTTTGGTCCTGGTTCTGAATTTTTAAGTAGAGTTAAAAATGTATAATGAATAAGTATTTGAATCTTAGCTATGTGATTCAAATTGTTAAAGAAATAATTACTCATGACACTTGTTCAAACACTGTTACTGACTTCCTCCATAGTTATACTGATAGGTTAGGGATTACTGCATTAGAATTTTTATTAGAAGGTAATTGGTGCTCAGTAACACAAATTTAAGAAAAAAGGATGAGTGTTGGTAAATAAGAAATATCAAAGAATATACCAAGAAAAACTCTAGGCTATCAAAAGACTTTGGCTCTAATTATCTTAAAGATACCTGAAAAAGCTGGGCAAAGTGGTCCTATATCATCATTTTGCTTCTTGGAGAAACTAGCTTGTCAGAATATGGGGAACACTGTGTTCTGCAAAATAAGCCTAACAGTAGAGGCAAATGTTTGAAGGAATTTCTCTAGATGTTGTCTAGCAGAATATCACAGCTATAGTCTGAATACTAGAATACATAAAACTAACAAAGGTATCTTTGAATATTTGTGAGTGCAGATTTAATTGCCATCAAACATAAGCCCATAGTGATTTTTTAAGTTACTATGAAATCTAGTAAACTACTTATTTAATAGTCAAATATTTCCTCATAATGACATAAATCATCATGACTAGCTTTCCCTCAAATTATCTCATGGCATTTGAATCTGAATAAAGACTTTTTGCCCCAACTCAGGTGGAAACCTCTGCCACAATGTATGCTACATGGAAATACTCTCTTAAGTATTGCATTAGAAACCTTGATGTGCGATTGTAATTAATTATTGCATACACCCAAATTAAAGTCTCATGTGCCTCATGGAATGGAAAGAGAAGATTTCATATTTGCCAGTAGACAATTGAAGATGATGGGATCAAGGATACAAATATTGAGGACATTTTGAGGCCTTGAAACAAAGGATGGGGGAACTTCTATTGAGATGGAAGAAATAAGGGAAGACATCATTTCCTGGAAGACTGCAGACAGATACAATCACCTCAGCTTCCTTGATCTGGAATCCCATCCAGGCTCATAGTTGGACTTGTAGTTTTCTTAACATAATAGATCTCGTCTCATTTGCTCTTACAGCTCATCTGCTGCCCTTCTCAACATTTGTCAAAGGCCGTGATATATTTCTTCAGTCTGTTCTTATCACAGGACAATTTCTCTCACACACACAAATGTACGCTAGAGTTTCAAAATATTACCTTACTAATGGTATGTTTCATACTTCATCTAAACATGTTCCATTTTATATTAGAAGCTACTGAGAAACTTGAGACAATCAACAAGGAAAATTGCACTCACATTTTTACATTAATCAATTTTAGAAGATTCAATATTAAGTTAATATTTAAAGATTAAAGTATTTAAACAATTTGAAAACTTCCCATCAGTTCCTCCCATCATGTTTAATAGAT
Source organism: Mus pahari (assembly GCF_900095145.1). Taxonomy (NCBI): domain Eukaryota; kingdom Metazoa; phylum Chordata; class Mammalia; order Rodentia; family Muridae; genus Mus; species Mus pahari. Next base: position 62,634,610 of record NC_034600.1, read on the forward strand.
TAATATACTTTGAATATCGTATTCAATTGCTTCTGTAAGTACACATTTCACTTAATTAAGTAGAAACACCAAGGTGAAACTTGTAGTCACATACATAGACGTTCCACTTTAAAATATTAAAGAGCTCAGTACCTCTGTAATTCTGAGACAGAGTAATAAAATTAACCATATTATGTACAAAGCAATTTATCAGTGGAATGAGGACCTTTAGTTTTTGCAAACTTAAGCAAAACCAAGAACAAAGGGTGTGTATTTTTGTAAACATGAAGCAAATTTATGAGAATAGTGGCATATTTACCTTAATAGAGTGATAAGCACTAACCGTCCAAAGATGTGTTATAATTGCTATTTTTAGCCCCATCAGATTAGCACAATATATTTTTTAAGTTCATTGTGTATAAAATGAATTGTTCCTACCCACACATGCTGGAATGCAGGTGGGAGGAATTAGTATCCTTGAAGAAAACTGATGTAAAAATATTGTTCTAGTCAGTTGAAATGCATATATTATTGTATCACATGAATTTATCCATCTTCTTGGTTTCATTTTTGTAAACTGTCAATGAATTTATTGTTTCCCTGTATCCATTTGAATGGATACAAAACATTTAGTCAAGGATTTTGATCAAATTTGTTTCCCTGGTATCTTTCCTTATTCAAAGCATGTTCCAATGCATTTATCATTTATAAAAAAGCTATATTGTGAATGACCTAAATTGTTTCTTAGAAATAAATCATCATAGAGCCTGTGGTTATATGAAAAAAACAACATTGTGATAAGTAGCTTTCTGACAAATAAATCTACAAATAGTATAGCATGCATCCTATTGAAGGATGAAGAAAAATTGTGTATTTTCTCCTGTAGTATAACATATAGAACAAAAAAGGCTCTCTAGATAATCTTTGTCTAAATATTATGTTCATATTTTAATGTTTTAAAGAAATGCTTAAACAACTAATTCATAAGGCTTACTATATAAGCCTTCAAAGTTTATATATGTATTAGAAAAATGCATCTTTACAAAAGAATCTATTTTTGTATTCTCTCTCTCTTTTTTGGGGGAGGAGGGGGTTTCAAGACAGGGTTTCTCTGTATAGCCCTGGCTGTCCTGGAACTCACTTGTAGACCAGGCTGGCCTCGAACTCAGAAATCCGCCTGCCTCTGCCTCCCTATTGCTGGGATTAAAGGCGTGCACCACCATGCCCGGCTTCATTTTTTTCTTGTTTTTTTTTTACAGACCATGAAAGAGGAAATCATATATTTCAAGTTATATATTCATCAGGAGCTATTTATTTTTGTAAGTAGTTTTAAACTTTATTTAGTGCTTTAATATTCTGCAAATGAAAATGTACTCAACCATCAAGCTATTGGCTTTTCCGCCTGATGGCGGTTCCTTTATTCTATCCCCTTATTTGCTCTTTTCCAAGTTACTAAAATTACAAAAATAACCCCGAAAAAAAACTCTGTATCTGGCATATATAAGCTGCCAGATGTATCACAGTAGTTACCTTAAAACAAAACAGCTCAAAACACCACATCACAGGTTTAACTTCTGCACTACTATTTTTCATACAAAACACTAGTAAAATAGGCTTCTTAAAAATTAAATAGCAAAACACGAACTAAATTACATACACTATTACAGTTCAAGTGATTGAGGCAAAATATCCAGTTCTATTTCCCACACTGGGAGGACTTTCTGTGCACAGTATGTGCTGTGTGAACTCCAAAGACACTATCTCTAAATGCCGGTGCATAGTGGAGTCTTACAGGAAAAGCACATACAAAGAGGGGGCACCCAGGGAGGATGCATGGCCACTGAGGACAGTAAGGGTGACGTGGTATTGCTTGCGGACCCTTGGTCCTCTGGCCCCATGCACCTGCTCTTCTCCACACACTCTGGGCTTAAGGGAACCAATCAGGAGAACGCAAGTGGCTGCTTCGCCATCCAGCACCAGTTTTGCTGGTCTTTTGGACCAATCTGGAGGCCTCATAACAACAGAAGCTAGATGGCCACATTCACCCAGGGACCTGAAGACAGGCAGCAGCTGGAGCATCTCTGTGACCATCTGAGGCTGGGGTGTCTATGTGCGACACCTCTTGGCAGCACTGGGGCTGGAGGGATTGCTGTTGTCAGTCAGGGCCTTGTCAGTGACCAGGTTGTGCTTCTGCTTGTCTGCCCGTTCTTTGCACCCCAAGTCTGAGGAGTTCTTCTGATTGTATTTGTCGGATTTTCCTAATGCTTTCCCCAAGCACCCTGATTATGAAAAAGCATCAACAGCCCCACTGTGGAAACCCACATCCTCCTTCATTTCTTCTTCAATGATCACCTTTCCTTCTCGAACTTCCTGGATGATCTCATCCAGAAGGATTAACGTTCCTCTCTGGATTTGGGAATGAAAGAATCTCAGACTCGTGGTGCAGTGCTTGCATATTGTATGTAGTGCTCAGATGGCCCCAGATCACCGTGCATGGAACCTGGCGCCCAATATTCTGGCTGAATTTGTCTTGGATTATAAAACATGTGGAAGTGTCGATTCATATCCACAGCCTTGTGGCCCAGCATGGCGTGGAAGAGGCACACCTCCACCTCAGGACTCCACACCATCTCCTCAGCAGGGCTAAGGGCTGTCTTGCCTGGGCTCTTGTCACCTGGGGTGCCCATGCTGCCCACCTCGGCCTCTCCCAAGGCCACCTAGAAGGGCTACTACAGGCTCCATAGAGGCACAGTTGGTGCCAGTTTTTTACTTTTATTTTATTAAATTTATTAATTCTTTGAGAATTCCATACATCTATACAACGTGTTTTGATTATATTTATCTCCTACTCCTAAAATTTTCTTCATATAAGATTGTAAAATTTTAATGAATCATTCTAATCCTAGTAGATATTATATCCTATAATAGTGCCTAATATCCTTTATGTAAGTAGGACATTTCAATCAAATTACGTGAGGTAATTATATGAAGTTAGCATTGCTATCTCTACACTAACACAGAAAGTTCTGACTGTATCTTCCTTTGTTTCTTTTCTAAGTGACGAAAGATTTATTCTCACACTATCAGAGCATCCAGACAGGAAAGCCTGATACTGCTGCTCACGTCACAGTGCCTAAGGAGCGAAGGGAATATCTGCACTTACTGCCTTCTTCCAAATCTTTTTTATTCCATCTGGATTCCCAGCCCATCCTAGGGTGCTATGCAGATAGATGGCAGATTGTCCTTCTTAATTACTGCTCCCCAAAATGCACTTTACTAATCTCAATGCTTTGCAATCTATTAGCGTTAAATCGAGATTTGTAACCATGGAAAAGTGACATAAGAAACACAGAAGTAAAGGTGCTGTGAGTTCCCAGTCAAACTATTGGTCATTTGAGATGAGCCTGGCAACAAAGATAAAGTTTAAATATAATATGCCCAGGGAATTTCAAGGATAATAAGGGAGAAAAGGTTGGCAGCTTCTCAAGAATATCTTTGATTGGAAAGCATACTAAAAGAAAGTTTTGGAAATATTTGGATAAGTAAAAATTCAGATTAATTGTGGTCCTGTTTTGGGTTGCTTATGTTGACTTTAAACATTATTGATGCATTCATTACATTTATATGTCACGGCAGTACTGTTTTAGGTTATTTTGCAGTTTACAAAGTGAGTGCAGAGGAAGTTCTCCTCTAATCATCCATAAATAAAGACACTACAATTCAACAAGGTTAATTGACTTGGCTCACATTACTGAACTCAAAACTAAACGTTCTGCTTCCAAGTTCTTTTTCTTTTCTTTTTCTCAAAGCTCTAGCAAGCTAATTTACTTGAAATTGCTTACTCAATACATGGCAAAATGGGAGGCCTGATAATTAAATTCATGTTTGATTGTTGTAGCTTTCCAGCTTTGATATATTTATCTATGAAAGATTTTGATTGCTATCTAAGTCTAAAAAGTAAATTTTAAAAGGTGAAAATTTTATTTATTTTATTTATTTCCATTTGAAATATTATCCCCCTTCTTCAATTCCCCTCCACAAACCCCCAATCCCATCCCCTCTCCCCCTGCTTCTATGAGGGTGCTCCCACACTTACAAACCCACTCCTGTCACAGTAGTCTAGAATTCCCCTATGCTTGGGCATTGAATCTCCACAGGACCAAGGGACTCTGCTTCCACTGATGCCTAATAAGGCCATCCTCTGCTACACATGCAGCTGGTACCATGAGTTCCTCTATGTGTACTCTTTTATTATTATTATTATTTTCATTACTTACATTTCAAATGCTATCCCGAAAGTTCCCTATACACCCCCTCCCCCCGTCCCTGCTCCCCTACCCACCCACTCCCACTACTTGGCCCTGGCCTTCCCCTCTGCTGAGTCATATAAAGTTTGCAAGACCAAGGGGCCTCTCTTCCCAATGATGGATGACTAGACCATCTTCTGCTACATATGCAGCTAAAGACACAAGCTCAGGGGGTACTGGTTAGTTCACATTGCTGTTCCACCTACAGGGTTGCATCCCCCTTCAGCTCCTTGGGTACTTTCTCTAGCTCCTCCATTGGGGGCCCTGTGTTCCATCCAATAGC
>NC_034600.1:62642118-62661103 GCF_900095145.1 Mus pahari
GGAATGGATACAGAAAGTGTGGTACATTTACACAATGGAGTACTACTCAGCTATGTGTACTCTTTTGTTGGTGGTATATTTCCCAGGAGTTCTGGGAGATCTGGTTGGTTGATGTTATTGTTTTTACTATGGGGTTGCAAACCATTTCAGCTCCTTCAGTTCTTCCCCTAACTCCTCCATTTGGGTCCCTGTGTTTGATGGTTGGTTGTGTGCATCTGCATCTGTATTGGTAAGGCTCTGGCAGAGCTTCTCAGGAGACAGCTATATCAGGTTCCTATCAGCAAGCACTTCTTGGCATCAGCAATAGTGTCTGGGTTTGGTGTCTGTAGATGGGGTGGATCCCCAGGTGGGACATTCTCTAGATGTCCTTGCCTTCAGTCTCTGCTCTACTCTTTGTCCCTGTATTTTCTTTAAAGAGGAGCAACTCAGGGTTAATACTTTTGAGATGGGTAGATGGCCCCATTCCTCAACCAGCACCAGGGCCTAACCTTCTGATATGGTCTCTACAGGTTCTCTCTCACCTTTGTTGGGTATTTCAGCTAATGTCTTCCCAGTAGAGTCCTGGGAACTCCTGGCATCTGGGACACTCTGGTAGCTACCTCCAGTTCCCTACCCACCACTGCTATACACCTCTGTTTAATATCCTGAACTTCTAAACTTCTCCCCCATCTCCTCTGATACCTGATCCAGACCCTGTTTTTCCCTCCTTCTCTTCTCTCCCTACCAGGTTCCTCCCTCACTCTATCTCCTTGATTACTTTATTCCCCCTTCTAGGTAGGACTGAAACATCCATACATTGGTCTTCCTTCTTCTTGAACTTCATATGCTCTATGAAGTGTATCTTTGGTAGTCTGAGCTTTTAACCTAATATGCACTTATCAGTGAATACATATCATGTAAGTATTTTTTTTTTTTTGTGACTGGGTTAGCTCACTCAGGATGATATTTTCTAGTTCCACCCTTTTGCATAAGAATTTCATGAAGTCATTGTTTTTAATACCTGAGTAGTATTCCATTGTGAAAATTCCATTTTCTATATCCATTCCTCTGTTGAGGGACATTCAGGATTGCTCCAGCTTCTGACTATTATAAGGCTGTGTGTGAACACAGTAGAGCATGTATCTTTGCTACATGTTGGTGCATATTCTGGGTATATGCCCAGGAGTCTTATAGCCTGGTACTCCCATAGTACTATGTCCAGTCATCTGAGGAACCACCAGACTGATTTCTAGAGTGGTTGTACCAGCTTGCAATCCCACCAACAGTGGAGTAGTGTTTCTCTTTGTCCACATCCTTGTCAGCACTTGCTGTCACCTGATTTTTTTTTTTTTAATCTTAGCCATTCTGACTGGTATGAGGTAGACTCTCAGGGTTGTTTTGATTTCCATTTCTCTGATGGCTAAGGATGTGGAACATTTCATTAGGTGTTTCTCGTACATTCGAGTTTCTTCAGTTGAGAATTCTTTATTTAGATCTGTTTCCCACTATTTAATAGGGTTATTTGGTTATCTGGAGCCTAACTTCTTGAGTTCTTTGTATATATTGGATATTAGCACTCTACAGGAGGTAAGATTGGTAAAAATATTTTCCCAGCCTGCTGGTTGATGTTTTGTCCTTTGCCTTAACGAAGCTTTGCAATTTTATGAGATCCCATTTATTGATTTTTGTTCTTAGAGAATAAGCGATTGGTGTTCTGTTCAGGAACTTTTCCCCATGTGCTCGGGGCTCTTCCCCACATTCTTTTCTATTAGTTTCAATGTATCTGGTTTTATGTGTAGGTCCTTGATCCACTTGGACTAGAGCTTTGTAAAGTGAAATAAGAATGGATCAGTTTGCATTCTTCTACATGTTGGCCATCAGTTGAACCAGCACCTTTTGTTAAAAATCTGTCTTTTTTCCACTAAATTATTTCTTTATAATTTTGTTTGTTTTCCCACTATTCTGAACTAAGTATAAGATATATACATATGTGTGTGTGAAATTTTGAATATATATTTTAAATGCTATGATATATATGATATATATGTAAATTTTACTCACAGTTCAGCATTCAGCATAGTGGGAATAGATACTTCGTAAAATTCTGTTGTACAGATGTCTGTTAAAGAAGTATAAGGCAGGAAGACAGAAGTTTATATGGAAGTATACACTCCTTCATGTGAGTGCTATATTTGTTTAACTTCAAACACGTACCTCAATATACAAAATGCAGAAAAATAAACTTACATAATTTTACTATTCATATGTGTGTGAGAAAGTTTCATGAGAGATGAGAAAGAACAGGAAGAGAAAAAAGAGAAGGAGGAGAGAAGAGAGATGGAGTGTAAGAAGAATATAAAAATAGAGAAAGTGTATGTAGCTCCAGGCATGAGTAGAAGACATAATCTCTCAGCAAACTCATGGATTGATCATTTGGCTCTTATAGTATTTTCAAACCTTCTTCTATAATGTTCCCGTACACTTGGGTGTGACGGTTGTTTTATAGTTGCATGGAACAAAAATAAATGCAAATGGGGGAATGGACTTGGAGGAGAGCAACAGGGAGAGTATATGTGAGGAAAGGGAAGGGGAAATGATATTTTACTACTGATATCTTAAAGGTAAAAATGAATTACTAAAAGGAATGAAAGGACGGTAAGAAATAAAATGAAGATATATTTTGTGATGGAACGGAGAATCAAATTGACCAATGAATCAAATTGCCCTATGTCAAATTTTATGTTTGCTCATGATTATTTCTTGTACAATAATATGTTTAAAGCTCCAATTTGCTCCATACTTTCCCCTTGTTGTAAAGGTAGTTGACTTCTTAGTGGATTGTGTGTTATTCCTTTAGCTTTCTGTAGATGACGGTAGAGTGGAGACAGATGAAGTAATAGAGAAAGTTTATGATATAATAAACAATTATTTAGCTGTAACACACACATTTTCAAACAGTAGTCAACAAATCTGTTTTCAATCTCCAAACAATTTTAGAGTAATAACAAGACCCTCTGATGTCATTCACAACTAAGAACATGCCCAGATATTAACAGCAGCCCAGGAAACATAAAAGTGATTTACTGATTCCAAATCAATTCATATTTCATTATAGCATCAAAAATTATTTTCCACTTTATTTATTTATTCATCTTGTTAATCAAGATACTTAACATTATGCAGGCATATGTATAAATGTTGCTTTTATTTCCTCAAATTGATGAGGTGAGAGGCATACCCAAGCTTTATGAATGCATGACCATAGAGCCTGTCTATCTATCTATACCTAGGGCTAAACCTCGAAGCTTCTAGGTCCTAGACAATCTAATCTTCTCAAGCATGGACCTCGAAGTCTTCAACTTTCAGTCTTTATCTGCTAACCTAAGCCTGAAATATTTCTGCCTCGAAAACTTCCTCCTGAATAAACTCATACTTGATAGCTCTTTCTGAACTCTGGCTGGTTCAACTCAGCTGTTTTGGCTCTGACACCTCTCCATGCTGACTGATTCAAATTGTCTTCTCTTGTCTTCTGACTGAATTGTACTGTGTGGGGAAAAAATGTCTCTGAAGTCCATAAACTGATCTGTACTGACTGTATGCACTGAAAAGGACTGCACAAACTCAACTAGACTCAACTCTACCTCTCTACCTGCACTGCTTTAAGTAGCCCCACTTTCCTGTTCTGTTCTCCTGAGAGATGGACATATCCTATTTCTGACTCATTGTGTTGAATTATTCTCTGATTCATTACTTTGCCTGGTCCTCCATGAGTCATCATTGTTTGGGATTAAAAGTGAGATGCCTTGCCAAATAGTAATGTTGCTCAATTAATATTCCTCTAGATCTATGGTTGCTGAAATTCTTTGAACTAAAATCCTTGGTAGAAAGAATTATCTGGTGTCTGTATGAATGTGGCACTGAACAATAGTAAATCTGATGGACTATGTCTTAGGCAGAAAATAAGAGGTGGGACATCCAAGAGGAGAGAGCATTCTGAGATAGATCCAGGATGGAGAGATGCCCAGGAAGATGTACGGATAAGAACACATGTTATCTAAGCACTGGTAAGCACCCACATAGAAGAATGTAGATAAAATAAATGGGTTATTTTAAGTTATAGTCTAGTCAGAGAAGAGCCTAGCTATATGACTAAGGTTGTTGTAAATATATTTTGAACCTGAGTGTTATTTTTATGAGGATGGAGCTGGTAGGAAGAACCTGACCTAACTTAGGCCATTCCTTTTTATAGTCAAGATAAATGGAGAAATGTCTCATAAAATTAAAAGGTACTTAAATTACAGGATTATTTGTAGGAAATAAATATGAACTTATTGTATTCATCCTCTGTATTTTTTCATTCAGAAAAAAAATTTATTAGTCAAAGACGTCAAAATTAGAGTCCCCTTTATTTCACCTCCATCCTTGATAGTCCCTTCTTTCATGGATTTATCTGTGTCAGTAATACACTTGACTTTAAATGTAGTACTAAAGACATGCTGATTAGAATGTAGGCCAAAGAAATATTAAAATTCTGTAATGGATTGCAAATTTCAGGTTGCTTCAGGAAATATTTGTTGTTCTCTCACTCATACCTCCCTGATTACGCAGTAAGAATTGTCACATCCTTGCACGGTACCTTAGCATGAGCAGTATTAGCACATACTGTTAATATTAGGAACTCATTAAGGTGATAGAAACACAAATAATGAAGAGCTCACTAGTTTGAGAAATGCTAGGACAGAGAAGAAACTTTTATGTTTTACTTTCTAATTGAAGAAAAATTTTATTATCTCTTAAATCACAAGGATTATGTCACCTTGTGTAAATTGTGTACCTCTCCACAAAGTAGTAATAACATCAAGAAGAATTTCTCATTGTGATAGAAGGCTAACATAATGTTCCCTCTAGAACTTAAAGCTGTATGTATTTAGAAATAAGTGTGTGATGGATACCTCACTTCACGGACTCTGGTAATTGTAGTTGTGGTAGAAGAAAGATCAGCTTGAATTACAAGCATAACTAAAACATTGCTCTGTGCCTCTCAAGCTCTCTGAATCAAGGAAACACTACATAAAAGAAGGAAGACATACTTAAAGAAATTGCCTTGCTAAATATGCATTGCTAATTACCCTATCAATAAAGGAAACTCTAAGATAAGATACTGGTAGTCATATGTGCTGGCAGATATGGCTGTTTTATGTAACACCATCTCCCTTAACAATCTTTCATGTAAATGTGAAATTGTTGAACACCTTGACTATATTTAATAATGATGCTATATTTTCCCTTTGCTCTTCTGCACTTAACTTTGGATATCTGCCTAGTAGTATATCAGTTTACTTCCTAGTAAGCAAATATTGGGGAGTAATTGATACTTAATATATTTTAATTTACTCTTTGGTTTTCAGTATAAAATGTGTCACAGGACAAAGTGGAGTACTGAAAGAAGACTACCAGTGCAAAAAAAAACAAAAAACAAAAAACAAAAAACAAAAAACCAACACTTAATAACTCAAAGTATTTGCCCATCTTCTAAATGTGTTACCTATGTGCAATTTCGTTTACCTAAGTCAAATTAATCCTGATAAAAGTGGCAACCTCTTTTCATCTCACCTGAGCAGCAACCAGAATAATGTTTTGAATAAAACCATAATAAAAGAAAAAGAAAAAGAAAAAAGGAAGGAAGGATGGATGGAATGAAGGGATATAGGCAGTGAGAAAAAGAAGTTAAAAGAAAATATGAGGTTCTTAGTTCAAATCTCTATTGCTATTATTAAATATGACAAAACTTTGGAAGGAAAGGATTTATTTTTATCTTATACTTCTAGATAACTATCCATCACAGAGGGAAAAAATGGCAATGCCTTGGGCAGGACATTAACCTGGGAGCAAGAAGTGAGGTTATAGAGAACAGCATTCAAAATTATTGTTTCCAGAACCAATTATTCCAGAAAACAAAAAGTTAGTTTTTGTACAGACTAGAGAAACAGAATGTGAGTAAATTTGTTTGTTAGATTTTGGCTGAAATTCCCAGGCAAGTCCTTGTCAGCCAACTGTCATCACAGTAACAGAATAGATAATAAAACGTGATTGAAAAGAAGGAATTCTTTATAGTAGCTCTCATTATAGAGGACTTCAAGGTTTAAGTCCTTACTTGGCTCAATTGTTCATAGGCCTGTGGCATAGCAGACATATGGTGGGGAAAGGGAGAATCAAGAACCGATGCCCATTAGAGGAAAGTTTGGGAGCAAATAGAGAAGGATCTGAGAAAAATACATTTCCCCTGGGCAGTCCCACTGTCGCCTGTTCCTGTAGATGGGATCTGCCTCCTAGATTCTGCCACTTCCACAGAAGTATTATAAGTCATGAGTTTACTGATGAATTGATTCACTTGAGGAAGTTAGAGCCCTTAGGATCTAATCTCTTGCAAACAGCACACCACGTTTAATGCAACTATTAACATTTCAGCCTTCAGACTGAAACAATTAAGGAGGGGAAAATGTCCATTTTATTCATATTTTGGCCATAGCTTACAGCAGTGAAAAACATGTATGCAGGTTTTATTTGATGAAAAATGGACATGCATTTTGAAGCAATATAGACATGGAGGGAGATATGGCTGTAGTTCTAATATCAAGCCAAGTCATTTTCTAACATGTATTATATTTCTTTGCTTGATGTAATATGTAGGCTTTTGTTAATCAATCCGTTAAATCAATCCATAGAAATGTGGCATATTTTATAAAACCCCTCATGATAAAATTTGATATATTTGTTCTGAAATATTCCTTATGCTTAATGTTGGAATGCATATTGTTTTCTTTTAATGTTTTATTATAATTCTTAAACAAATATATCTGATATATTTGTTTTGAAAATAGTTGTTATTCTTAAACTTTGAATGCATCTTGTTTCCTTGTTTTGTTATAATTATAGTATGGATGAATTGAAAATATTTGTTATTATATTGCTCAGAAATGTTTAAAGAATATAATCTCTTTAATAGTGCCATCTGCCCTTATAAATCTTGTTTTAAAATCTAATTGTTTTGACATTATTCTCTAAAACAATCATTTCCACTTATCACTGACCTAATCTACCTTTTTGTTTCTACTTTCTAAGAAATTTAAAACATATCCTATCAAATATAAGTACCAGAACACTTAAAAATCCCTTAAAATATTTCAAATGATCAGCATGATGACCACTATACATACTTGGAATGCTATTGTTTATTTGTTCTTCAGTTGGCTTACAGAGATTTGCCCAGTCAAGTTTGTGCAGAGGAAGCAGTTGCTATTGCCACAGCTGAATCTTCAATTCCACAATATTTCTATTGGCCAAACATCAACAAGGCAGGTTCCAAGATCTAAACAATCAATGTCAAGGCAGAGCCACTAGGAATAGCCAATTGATTTCCATGAAATATTTAGTAACCTTGTATTACCAAATGGAGACCTTTTTTGCATTTCTGTATAGACATTCACAATAACATAAACTGGAATAGAATGCAATCTCTTCCTTTATGGCTTCTTTGGTGATTACACATATCTATGTGTGTATAAGAATACATATTTATATGGATTTCATTAAATGAATACCTTAAATCAAATTAACTGCTACTGAAATTATATAATTGAAGGAAAGAGAAAATAATTAGACTCAGCACTACACTGTTAGGTGGTAAAGCTGAGGTTCTAGTCCAGTCAATGTATCTTCAGCTTGGCCTCATCACTAATTTTCTGAAAATGATTTTTTTAGAGTATCTGTACTGTAATGTTTGAATATAATAATTTTATGAATTCTATGGTCAATTCATATAATTATAAAATGCATTGTGAGTATATTCACTGCTTTCAACTTACTTTTCCAAATCTATTGCTCCTCAATTACTCCTTCTGACTTTTTCTTATATTTTTGTAACCCACTGATTTATTCATTCATTTTTAACCATGTACTTGTTGGGAGTAGGTCTGCCCATCAGAAAATGAGCCTCCCTTTTACAAGAAGTCATCAAACATCAATAGCTCCTCGGTTAGGGGCAGGAGCTCAAAGCTCCTCCTTCCTCTATGTTATAATGTGACTTACTTAACCTACTGCAGATCTTATGCAAAAACCAGAATTACTGTTGAGATCCTGAGAAGAGCTGTCTTGTAATCCCAATGGTATTGTTTTTTTAAGTACTTTGTTAATAGGAAATGAATAGATGAAAGGCATTCATATTAAGCCATATTTTGACTCATATTTCAACCATTCTTTCAAATAAACTGTTGGCACAAGCTTCAGTGCTTAAAATGTATCATTAAATGCAGAATGTTTGCTTAGTACATACTTACCAATAAACTCAGTCTGTTCAAGTTTTGTATTCCATTTATTCCCACTCCTAAAATCCATGCCCAAACATAGATTGCAGACATCCGATTGTATCAATTAGACTTGCAAACTTTATATGCCCCAGTACAGGGGAACGGAACGCCAGGGCCAAGAAGTGGGAGTGGGTGATTAGGGGAGCAGGGCAGGGGAAGGATATAGGGAATTTTGGGATAGCATTTGAAATGTAATAAAGAAAATGTCGAATAAAAAAAGAAAGAAAAAAAGAAAAGAAAAAAAAGAAAATCTTAGGTGCTCTCTATACAGGGTAATACGGGAGATAGTAGAGATATGTTCGTTACTGAGGTGAAGAGATTACTTTCTCTGGAAATATAAGAAATGTGAAAGTTCCGTAGCCCCAGTGGCAGCAGCTCTAACCCAGCTTTATGCTAAATTACAGAATTCCACTCATATCTAACCGGTACCCTCACTTTGATTGCTAACACTTTTTGAATTGGGAACTTAAATCTGCCTTTGAAGTCTGGTAATTGCAGGATGAGATCTTAAATTTGATTTTTATACCTTAAGCATTAGTGCATCAGGTGAAAAGATCCTCTTTCAGGGAATACCTGAAAGTTACCGAATTTTTCTATTCAAATAGAAGTAGAAGTGCTATCACCGAGTTTATTATTTTCTTCCCTTTATCCAGATTTGCAAAGAACAGCCAACCTGAACGATTATATGACTTTCTTTTCATAATTGTTGAAAATGTTACTTATGCGGTTGCTAAATCTTTCCCCCCCCCCCCAATCAGGCGTGATTCATGAGTATCAGGTGCATTTATTTTACCTTTTTTGTTTGTTTGTTTGTTTGTTGGTTTGTTTTTCGAGACAGGGTTTCTCTGTATAGACCTGGCTGTCCGGGAACTCACTCTGTAGACCAGGCTGGCCTGTAACTCAGAAATCCGCGTGCCTCTGCCTCCCAAGTGCTGGGATTAAAGGCTTGCACCACCACACCTGGTTTACCTATTTCTTTAAATAGATGGCACTATATATTTTCAATGTTCTTCTGGCAACCTAGATAGCTCTAAGCCTAATAAAACCTTCATTCTTCTAATTTTGGTTTCTCTGGTATCAATCTATATTAGGTAGAATTCCTTAGAGGAAAATGAGAAGAAAGAGAGGGAGGATTCGATGCGTTTGGTTAACAAATGTGAAATGGGCACTCCTTTGGGGAGTTATGGAAGGCTGTGTGAATGGGTGGGGGCATTTCAGGAGTCAAAGTAGTAAACCTGTGGAAAATTGCCAACAACTTTCTGTGGTCTAAGTGTAAATGTTAACAGTATGTGTGAAAGCCAACAACTTCAGCTACCTCCTTTTAAGTGCTTACATCCTGAGACACCTTGTCTAGGTGGAGTGCCTACAGAGTCTAGCTGACACCATCCCCTATGCTGTACCTAATAAACATGATGATGTTCTGCACGATTAAGGTCATGAGTGCTGCCTCATGATCGACCTAACCCTTAATTGTCTTTACATGCTTGTGTGCCTGTCCTTTCCTGTTCCCTTGTCATGTCCAAGTGCCAAGCTGTGCATTTTCCAATGATGCTGCCTCACAGAAGAGAGGGTGAGGTCCTCAAAATCCAGTAGGTGCCTCAGTTGGTGTCTCAGAAGTCATAATTTGGCAGTGAATTCCTGGCAGGTGGGATTCATAGAAACTGTTTGGCTCAAGGTTGACAGAGGAAGCCAGAAAAGCTTGGTTCCTTTGCTTTTAAAGGAGATCAACAGCCATGAGGGGATGTGTCATCTTTCCAGCAAAGCATAAAGGCAGACAAACACAACTAGAGCCCTTAAGATGTATTTATATGTGGGCTAACGCTGAAAATCAGTGTAATCTCTGGAAGGGTCTTCCTCCTCCTGTTTATCTTTACAAAATTGCATTCAACGACCAAATCATTGGCATGTCTCCTAGTTGACTTCAGAACCCTTCAAGCTGACAGCCAAAGTTAGCCAATACATGAGGTGTGTTTGTTCATACTGAAGAGAAACATGGTGTATTAAGAAAACATTGTTGAATGTTCTGTATATTTCACGTAATCATCTTTCTTTAAAAAATTAAAAACCTTATGAAATTCCTCGGGAAATGGATGGATCTGGAGGGTATCATCCTGAGTGAGGTAACCCAATCACAAAAGAACTCACATAATATGCACTCACTGATAAGTGGGTATTAGCCCAGAAACCTAGAATACCCAAGAAACAATTTGTAAAACACATGAAACTCAAGAAGAACGAAGCCAAAATGTGGACACTTCACCCCTTCTTAGAATTGGGAACAAAACTCCCATGGAAAGGATTACAGAGACAAAGTTTGGAGCTGAGACAAAAGGATGGACCATCCAAAAACTGCCTCACCCAAGGGTCCATTCCATAATTAGCCACCAAACGCAGACACTATTGCATACACCAGCAAAATTTTGCTGAAAGGACCCTGATATAGCTGTGTCTTGTGAGGCTATGCCAGTGCCTGGCAAACATAGAAGTGGATGCTCACAGTCAACTATTGGATGGAACACGGGGCCCCAATAGAGGAGCTAGAGAAAGTATCCAAGGAGCTGAAGGGGTCTGCAATCCTATAGGTGGAACAACAATATGAACTAACCAGTTCCCCCCAGAGCTCATTTCTCTAGCTGCATATGTAGCAGAAGATGGTCTAGTCAACCATCATTGGGAAGAGAGGCCCCTTGGTCTTGCAAACTTTATATGACCCAGTACAGGGGAATACCAGGGACAAGAAGGGAGAGTAGGTGGGTAGGGGAGCAGGGTGGGAGGGTATAGGGGACTTTGGGGATAACATTTGAAATGTAAATGTAAATGTTATTGAAGTAAATACCTAATAAAAATTGGAAAAAAATTTAATAACAACTTAGAAACTCATTAACACATGAACTCTAAACTTCACACACATTGAATATGTATATATGTATGCGTGTTTATGTGTAGTTACAGAAACTCTGGGTTCTATTTATTTCTACCTTTTCACATCTCTCTAGAGCTCAATAACTAACATTCATCATCCTAAAATCCAAACTTGTGATTCACAACAGAATTATTTTATAATTTAAATTATGCGTTTAGTCATGATTTTATGACTCCTGATTTTACCATTAACATTGATCTTCCATACACTAACACATTGTCAGGTCAAATTTTAAGTGGATGACAAAATTGCCTAATGGGTGTGACTAATGACAATATGTAAAGGAATCTTCTTTGTTATGTAGTGAATCAACTCCTCAAAAAATTTACAGATAATGATCATTATCTCGGAACATGATATAAATTGAAGAGTTTTTCTTCTACAGGGTTCCTCCCTGCCCAGGTCATTGGAGTAGTTAAATATCCAAACGCATGTTCTTAAAATGCAATTAATTTCAGCATAGAGCCTCTTCTGGAGGAAATGACAACCTCAGTGACAAACAAGAAGGCAGCCGTACACATGCCATGTAGAACATCTTCCTCATGTTCCTGGAACTAACTACTTGGAACTTTCATTTTGGAATTGTCGACTCAGTGCATGAATTAATACATTTCTATTCCTGAAACTACCTATTCTGCAGTATTTTATAAAAACAAGGCATATCTTTACAGTTACTAACACAGTCACTTACCTAGTCTCACATCTTCTTTCACTTTCACTAATAAATTTCCTATCATCAGTAAGATGAAATTTTTAGAAACCTGACCTTATTCTTTTTTACTCAGAGGATAATCAACTGTACAGAAGGATTGTCTTATATAAACTTTACTATCTAAGCCAATGTCAATCTAGACACATTCTTCATTGTTGATCAGAGTCATAAATGAAATAAACTTGACCCCACCAAAAATATCCAGTCTTGTCTCCTATACTTATTAACATATAAGTTACTTCATTTTTCTGTCTTCCATGTAAACAAATGTCTATTGTATTCATCCAACTTGATTGATGACTTCCACTGGTAAATCAAATGATACATCTAAATATCACTTGTAACTCACAATCCTTTTTTTTTTTTTTTTTTTTTTTAATTCCTGCTCCTTATAGCCACACCTTTTTTCTCTTCCTTCTCTTTTCTGTATGCTGGTTTATGCGCCTCAGTCTCAAGACTATTGTTTTCTAGATTTCCATTATTATAAAAAATAATTGTCTCTACAAATTTCCCAAGACCTAGATAGGAAAACTTATGTTTGTTTCATATTCTCTCTCTCTCTCTCTCTCTCTCTCTCTCTCTCTCTCTCTCTCTCTCTCTCTCTCTCTCTCTCTCTCTCTCTCTCTCTCTCTCTCTCTCTCTCTCTCTCTCTCTCTCTCTCTCTTCTCTCTCATTGTGGCAGGCATAAACATGAGAGAATTCCATGGAGGGGTGTGTCTGGACCCTTGTATTCCCTCTGACTAAATCTCTGTCTCTACCCATCCCTCAAAATACAGCACTGCTGCTTGTCAGCATTTCTGAGATCAAATTGTTCCTCATATCTCTATGCTAGCTATTTATAATTTGGGCTTGAAATGTTTGTTAAAAGAATAAGATAGCATTAGATAGTATTAAAATGATTCAGATATTATTATTCTGGAATCTTCCACTAAACATCTCATGAAAATATTACTGAAGTAGCAAAAATATATATATATTGTTCTGAACTCTGACCCCTCTGGTACTAGACAATACATGGAAATACTACTAAAGTTGCAAAATGAAACTGATGATGTATAATTTCTATTTATATAAAATTAAGTAAAGACAAAAGTCTAAAAGATAAATGTCCAATTTGTGACAGTAAAGTGCTCTTTTGCTTTTCTCTTGATTATAGATAAAATGCTTATGTTTTGAAATGTACTTTATTTGTAATAAAATCAATAAGAGCTAATTTACTTTCTATGAATATATTTTGTCTGTCTGTCTGTAGCAATAGCATATATTCTCCTGTGCTCCAAAAATCTAGGTTGAAATATAACACAAGGGAAAGTCCAGATAGCTACAGTACTCTCCCAAATTATTTGTTAATAGTAACTAGGGTTTAGGTTCAAATGTGGACAGAAGAATTTCACATTAATGTGTCATTATGTTTTACAAAGCTGTTATTTTTCTGGCATTTTTCTCTTCATGTATTGATCATCTTCATTGGAGTTAGAAGATAGATTTTAATTTCTAATATTACTTATATTTGAAACAGTTCTTATAGTTTGTTAATATATTAACATATTTAAATTTTACCTTCTCCCTGAACCTCATTTTTTGTGAAGAGAACTGGAATAAAGGGAGCATGTCTATACTTGATGAGGTAAATGAGAGAATGCATGCACTGTAGTCATTGTAGCTTATGTAGTTTGCATCATATTTTTATTTTTGTGATCGTTGATGATTTGTCATAGGTTTCTCATTCCCTGATTCTGAATATTGTAAAATTAAAATTAATATACAATTGTCACATTTATATTATATATTCTTGTCTTTAATTTTGGGGAAAATGAAAATTAGAAGAGAACAGATATGTAAGCCAATTTATAATGGATAGCTCAGGAAACCATGGAAACTATAGAGGAAACTGAAAAACATAAACACATTCATTTTTATGACTGATGATCAAAGTGCCAGGCAGCAGTTTTTGTATAGAAGTCAGACTCTATTCTCTGGCTCTGCTGGCAATAACTTGAATCTATTGCCAATGTCTTTTTACTTCACTTAAAGTGAATTAGCAAAGAAGAGATTTCATTTACACTCAGTTTTGACTTCAAAAATATGAACTCTTTGATCAGTCAAATATGAGAAGTTTCTGCTAGGACATACCCTTGTTTCCACATCACCTCTCAGCATTTTTTTTAAATAATTTTGCTTTTTCTATAAGATAAATGTGCCACAGCTAAGTTTATGTTTGTTTGCTGGTTTGTTTTGTTTTGACTCAGGAATAACAAAAACACATGAACAATACCCAAGCTCAACATTTTAAATAAACTTAGGTAAGAAAGAGACATACCAGAAAATTTACACTAGTGATCAATACATCTAGAATAGTACATTTTATTTCCTTTTGGCCATCCTTTTAAAAACAGTATGTTAGAACAAAGTTTTGCAGAACATAACACAAAATAAAACTATGTTTTAAACAGAATACCCAAGATACAGTTAGCAAAACACATAAAACTGAAGAAAGAAGAACCAAGTATGGATACTTCGATTCTTCTTAGAAGGGGGAACAAAATACCCATGGAAGGAGTTACAGAGACAAAGTGCAGCAGAGCAGATACTGAAGGAATGACCATCCAGAGACTGCCCCACCTGGGGATCCATCCCATAAACAACCACCAAAACCAGACACTATCGTGAATCCCAACAAGGTCTAGCTGACAGGAGCCTGATATAGCTGTCTCCTGAGAGGCTCTGCCAGTGCCTGACTAATACAGAAGTGGATGTTCAGAGCCATCCATTGGACAGAGCACAGGGGTCCCAATGGAGGAGCTAGAGAAAGTTCCCAAGGAAGGGGTTTGTAGCACCATAGGAGGAAAAACAATATGAACTAACCAGTACCCCCAGAGCTCACTGAGACTAAACCACTTGACTAGTCAAAGAAAGCACATGATGGGACTCATGGCTCTAGCTGCCTCGTTGGTCATCAATGGGAGAAGAAGCCCTTGGTCCTCTGAAGGTTCTATGTCCCAGTGTAGGGGAATGCCAGGGCCGGGAAGCAGGAGTGGGTGGGTTGGTGAGCAGGGGGAGGGGGAAGAATAGGGGATTTTCAAAGGGGAATCTAGGAAAGGGGAAAACATTTGAAATGTAAATAAAGAAAAATATCTAAGAAAAAAAAAGAAAAAAGAATGTGTGTATATGCCATCCATAAGGAGTTCTAAATTACACACATTATAAAGTAAATATACATGCAGAAAAAGAAATACTATGCACATAACCGTAAATCTATATGTAATTATATTTACATATATATGTATATGTATATATGTATAATTACTTATATATACATACATATATATGTATAAAATATGACACAATATATTTGCCTGATAATTTAGTTTCATAATGTCATGTTAACGTCCTACATAGTTTACAGCTTTGACTTAGGTCTCTAAGTAAAGAATTTTGTCTAATGTGGATATGGAAATTCAATAATCTGGTGAATATCCTTCTCAAATTCAAAACAAAAGCTTTAATAACTACATTATTAAAGTGCTTCATTTATCAAGCTGAAAAAAATACATGACAGTAAAATATGTAAATTGGCTACATAGACAATCTTTGTAAACTTGGTATATGTATATGGAATTTGATTTAAATTTTTAAATTAGCAATCTAGAAAATCACATGAAGGTGATACTTTGTTACTCTGTTAATCAATGTAAATAAATGATACTTAAAGATGCTACTCTGAGTTTGCAACCAAAGACAGCCTATAAAGACAATAGTTCATCAGGATGATTTAATTGATTCTGGACTTTTAAAACTCAGATAGATAATCATGTGGTTAGAAATAACACATTTTATAATTCCTTCCTTATTTATACTAGTTAATTATGTGTGATCTATTTTCCTATTTATTTCTGCATTTTCAGAGTGAAACATGACAGTATAGAAGGAAAAAGCAGTTCTTTTTAATTGCTCCCAGCATGCTGCATTTGTGTGTATAGTTCGGGTCTAATTTGGACAATAAAATTTAAAAAAAATAATCAAATACATAAACTATTTCAACATGGTCTCTACTTATCAAATAGAGTAGAGTTATGAAAGAAAATCATTCATGCAAGTATGTTGGTTTTAATATTTCATAAAAAACAAACTAGGCGGCTTTTTAATGTCTTACTTTTTTGATTCTCATTAAATAGTTGTACTGGCTAGATTTGTGTCAACTTGACACAAGCTGGAGTTATCACAGAGAAAGGACCTTAGGTTGGGGAAGTGCCTCCAGGAGATCCAGCTGGCTGCAAGGCATTTTCTCAATTAGTGATCAAGGGGGGAAGCCCCCTTGTGGGTGGTGCCATCTCTGAGCTGGTAGTCTTGGGTTTTAT
This sequence comes from Mus pahari, assembly GCF_900095145.1. Lineage (NCBI taxonomy): Eukaryota > Metazoa > Chordata > Mammalia > Rodentia > Muridae > Mus > Mus pahari. Next base: position 62,658,457 of record NC_034600.1, read on the forward strand.
AAGAGAGCAGGCTGAGCAAGCCAGGGGAAGCAAGCAACTAAAGAACATCCCTCCATGGTCTCTGCATCAGCTCCTGATTCCTGTCCTGCTTGAGTTCCAATCCTGACTTCCATTGGTGATGAACAGCAGTGTGGAAGTGTAAGCTGAATAAACCCTTTCCTCCCCAACTTGCTTCTTGGTCATGGTGTTTGTGCAGGAATAGAAACCCTGACTAAGACAAATTGGTACCAGCATAGTGCGGTATTCCTGTGACAACCTGACCATGTTTTGGGGAGGACTGTGGAAGGACTTTGGAACTTTGGGCCAGAAGATTCATTCGGTGTTAAGAGCTCTGTCAAATGTTGTGTAGGAAAGATTGAAAGATAATGTTGAGAACAGTGCAGAAGATGGACACCTGGCTTGTGAAATTTCAGAGGGAAGATTAAAGACTCTTTTTCAGGACCATTGCTATTTTGATTGTGAAGATTCTGTGGTTGTTGTTAGCTGGGGCTGAAGAATCAGCTGTGATCAACAAGATACCAGAACTACTAAAGTGAAAACTTTTCATTACTGGGACAATTGATGCTGGTTAGCTGGAGCTAAAAAATTAGTGGTGATTAAGAAGAAACCAGGTGTCACTGAGGTGACATCTTCTGTGAAGTGTTTTCTGAGAGCACAGAGGCTGTGTGCCAGAGATAGCCTAAGTTGTACCTTGTGCTGTGGCTGGACTTGGTAATGTGTAAGAGTCACACGTGGTTTTGAAGGCATGAAGGGGCTATGCAGAGCAGCTTTGGCTTGGCACTGTGAGAGACCATGGAAGGACATTGATGAAGGTGCAGCCTCAGTTGCAATTGATGGCCCAGGACTGAAGGGGTCATGCAGTGTTTTGGAGATTCCAGGACCATGAATGACCACCAAGAACAGCAGTAGTAGTGGAGTACAGGCATCTGGAGCCTAGAGGAAAAGCTGCAAAGGACAGGGCTGGAGAAGTGACCCAAGACCTTGGAGGAGCCCAGAAGATCATGAGTTGGATCCCAGACATTGGACAGTTGGAGTTTAATTTTTGTTTGTGACTGTACTCTGATAGTTTTTGCTCTTGAAGGAAGAAAATATTTTAGTGGTGTCCACAGTTAAGAGATTTTGAATTTTAAAAGATATTGGATTCTGTGTTTCTTTTTAGCTGGGGCTGAAGAATCAGCTGTGAAACAAGATACCGGAACTACTAAAGTGACATTTTTAAAAGGATTGAACTTTTAATATGTAAAGACTGTGGGACTTTTAAAGTTGTTTAGATCTTGGGGATGAATAAGAAACTAAGGATTTGAGTCTGAATAGTGATGTGTTTGTGTGTCAAGTTGACAAGGGCTCAATTGTACTGGCTAGTTTTGTGTCAACTTGTCACAGAGAAAGTTATCACAGAGAAAGCAGCTTCAGTTGGGGAAATGCCTCCATGAGATCCAGTTATAAGGCATTTTCTCAATTAGTGATCAAGGGGGAAAGAGCCCCTTGTGAGTGGGACCATCACTGGGCTGGTAGTCTTGGGTTCTATAAGAGAGCAAGCTGAGCAAGCCAGGGGAAGTAAGCCAGTAAAGAACATCCCTCCATGGCCTCTGCATCAGCTCCTGCTCCCTGACCCGCTTGAGTTCTAGGCCTGACTTCTTTCAGTGATGAACAGCAATGTGGAAATTTAAGCTGAATAAACCCTTTCCTCCCCACCTGCTTCTTGGTCATGATGCTTGTGCAGGAAGAGAAACCCTGACTAAGACAGTAGTTATTAAAGGAGTTTAGTTAGTAGAAAGCCTGGTATCCAAGTGTAAAGACCTGAGTTTGGATTTCTAGTACCAATGTAAAAGCAAATAATGGAAATGAATTAGAATTCCTATAACAGCAACATAAATTTTGGGAAAGAAGAGGATCTCCAAATTCTATTGGACATCTTGTTTAGCCCAGGAAAAAAAAATAAGTATATATATACATATATATATATGTATATATATAATATATGTATATATATATACATATATACATATACATATATGTATATAATGGAAGTAAAGGCGACTAAAACATCATATGGACATCTGAACATATGTAAGAAAGTGACAGAATTTAGCACTTTGTAGTAATAAGAAACTCTTAAAATTAGTTCAGAAGGGATTTAAGTCAAAGAATAAGAATAAGTGTTAGTGTCACACTAAAAGTACAAACAGAGCTTTATCCAGTTAAGTTAGATGAAGAAAAAGATGCACCATATCTCCACTTCATGCTCAGTAAAGAAACAATGTACCTTGCATATAATGATATTTTCAACGTCTAGCTTTCTGCCCTCTGCAGAGTTACTGGTAACCTCTTGGGTATTCTAGGTTTCAGGGCTAATATCCACTTATCACTGAGTGCATATCATGTGAGTTCTTTTGTGGTTGGGTTACCTCACTCAGGATGATACCCTCCAGATCCATCCATTTTCCGAGGAATTTCATAAATTCATTGTTTTTAATAGCTGAGTAGTACTCCATTGTGTAAATGTACTACATTTTCTGTATCCATTCCTCTGTTGAGGGACATCGCAGTTCTTTCCAGCTTCTGGCTATTATAAATAAGGCTGCTATGAACATAGTGGTACACATGTTCTTATTACCAGTTGGAACATCTTCTGGATATATGCCCA
>NC_034600.1:62661753-62673485 GCF_900095145.1 Mus pahari
CCACTTTCTCCTCTATAAGTTTCAGTGTCTCTGGTTTTATGTAGAGTTCCTTGATCCACTTAGACTTGACCTTATTACAAGGACATAAGAATAAATCAATTCTCATTCTTCTACATGATAACAGCCAGTTGTGCCAGCACCATTTGTTGAAAATGCTGTCTTTTTTCCACTGGATGGTTTTAGCTCCCTTGTCAAAGTTCAAGTGACCATAGGTGTGCGGGTTCATTTCTGGGTCTTCAATTCTATTCCATTGGTCTACCTGTCTGTCGCTATACCAGTACCATGCAGTTTTATCACAATTGCTCTGCAGTACAGTTTTAGGTCAGGCATAGTGATTTCCCCAGAGATTCTTTTATCATTGAGAAGAGTTTTTGCTATCCTAGGTTTTTTGTTATTCCAGATGAACTTGCAAATTGCCCTTTCTAAATGGTTGAAGAATTGAGTTGGAATTTTGATGGGGATTGCATTGAATCTGTAGATGGCTTTAGACAAGAAGGTGGATCACCATACTCACTGGAGAGAGAGGGTGGGAGGGAGTTGAGAGAAAGAAAGGAGGGGGAGGGGCGATAAAGGAGCCAGAATCAGGTATGGGAGAAGATAGGGATGATATAAAGAGGATCAGGAATTTGAACAGCAAGAGGCTCCCAGGACACAACAGGGATAAGTTTAGCTGAAATGCCCATCAAAGAGGAGGGAAAAACTGTAGAGATCATATCTAGAGGTTAGGCAAGTCCCCAGGTTGGGGGATGGGGCCACTCACTCATCTTCCAAATTTTTAACCCAGAATGGTTTCTGTCTAAAGGATATACAGGGACAAAGAGTGGAGCAGAGAATAAAGGAAAGGTCATCCAGAGACTGCCCCACCTGGGGATCCATCCCATATACAGTCACCAAACCCAGACAGGATTGTGGATGTAAAGAAGTGCTTGCTGACAGACTTTTATATCTGTCTCCTGTTTGTCAGCAGTAAATCAAGCATGGCCACTAAGAAAATTTGGTGAATATCATCCATAATACCTTATATTCAATGAAAATATTGGTAATATACAGCATTTCTGTCACTCACAGGTACAAAGATAGAGCTGGAATATTAACAAGGTTGCTATCACTCAGAGATGCAAAACCAAGGCAGAAACATTAATTGTAGAGAGAGCACAAGGAATTGAAAGTAAAACCAGGAAAAGGTACAAACACAAAAGGCAAAAATCATATCAGAAATTTAAAAAAAAATGCCAAATGCTTTGTAAGTACTGGTTCAAATAGTATTCACTAATAATCACAGGCCTCAGGAATTCAAACCGGGAGAACTGAAACTTCCAGGTCAGCTTTGTAAGGAGGAAGAACTCTCAAAGCACATCAGAATCAAAACAAAGAAAAAAAAAAAAAAACTTAACATTTGAGACTGGGATTAAAAGGAAGAGAGTTACAAAGAAATAAAGTCAGGAGCAAAGGGAATCTCGATGACAAATGGACAAAGTAGGTTGAATTTCTATTAGCTAATCTCCTGACAAATAAAATAAAGTATAATCAAGATAATGAATTTTCATATCTTGAATTCCACTGCAAAAATATTTTCACAAACTAATCAAGCCTACTAAATACATGCTTCTGTTGGTATTGTTTATTCCAACATTATAATTTACAATCAATGGCCTGTGCTTCAAAATTTTGTTAATAATATACGAATTTCTTAAAATATTTATTAATTTCTCTATCTGACAAAGCTGCAAATCTCATATAATGAACCAAAGGTAAATAAGAAGCATGGATTACAGTGGACTAAAGATTTGCCTACATTGACTTTGCATTTTTCAGTAAGAAACACAAATTTTTGATATATTAAATGTTGGTGGTACATATTTTATCATAATAGCACTTACTAGATTATTGTGCCTGAAATCATTTTTTTTTTATCTAAAAATCATATGTATAAATCAAAGGCTATAACTTAACATTCAGCTCTAAAGCTGATGGACTCTGGATACATTGCATAACATTGGGTAAAGGTGAGACTTTTTTTTTTTTCAATACTCCGCATGCCTACATGGTGATGAAAAGACTTCAACTTTATTGAAATAACTCTACATAATTACGAAAACATTTCATTGAAAATCAGCTTGAAGTACAAACTGTGGAGAAAACTCACCGTTACAAAACCCCATTATTTTTCATCTGTCAAGGGTAATTCATTACTTTGATGCACACATCCTTATCATCAGGCATGATTGCCCCTCCTGATGCTTCACAAAATTCCTCATTTCAAAGATGATTGCTTTGTGTAGTTTGCACTTCTGCTATTTCAGTTTACATCATCCTCTGAAAAATGACTTGTTTTTCTGCACTAGAGTTCTCATTAGAGTTCTGATGGCTGATTGCAGTTGATGTGCACTATATAATCACAAAGCTTAGTCACAGAGCTTGAAACAAGTATGGCATCTAGTCTTTCTTAGAAAGCAATTAGGTAAAATTTAACATCTTTATAACCGAGATTGCCTCCTCTTAAAAGACATTCTCCTCCACCTGTACCCAATTTATTTTTCATCACATTTTAGCTTCTTTTTTTTTTAAATCCCCTTAATGATTATTCTTTCTATGGATTTCTATTTTTAGTTTTTTTTTTTACACAGCACACTCAGTAACTCTTTCTCTTTCTTGCTTTTTACGATTTCCTGTGGAATAATAATTTTAATGATGTCATCTAAAGTTTGTCTTAACCTCTCTTCTTTTTTTGTGGTTAGATGGGTGATACATACATAAAACAAATGTATGTAGAAACCATAGTCCCATCATAACATTGGTAATATTGTCAACTGTACATAATGTTCTTCATTGTGATATTATTTTTCAGTATCTTTTTTACCTCAGCCACAGTCTGATTCAATTCTTTAATTATATGTAAGAAATTGGTATCTACTTTGAATTTGATAATTGACAAGCAATACAAAAAGCTTAATATGTTGCTGAGAACAAGTTATGAAGCAAACAGTCTATGGTAGAATTTGAAGGTCTGGAATACTCACTATAAGACATAATAAACAATATAGTGTTTCTGTAATAGCTGATCTTCATGATAAACACAGTAAGATGGGGAATCTCCTGCATTAACATACAACTGTATATAACTTGGATAATTACAGAGGTAATTAGATTTTTGTCCATTCTGAGTTACCACTATACTGAACCATTGAGGGGTTCATATTTTAATGGCAACTAAGTTCTATAGGTAGAGTTAGGACTCGCTGGGAGAAGTAGTTTGGCCGTGAACTTCGTCCTATCCTGGAGCTTTCCTGTTGTCCTTTATTCTCTGTTTCCTAGCTGCCATTTTGAAACTTGTGGTGCTTTCAGAACTCCTTAGCCAGAGGAGACAGATATCTATTAAACTGTGAGCAAAAGTACATTATTCCTTTCTTAAATTCTTAGAAATGTTTTCTAATACAATGAAAAGAACCAATCTAACTAAAGTAGATCTCACAATAATATATCTTATGTAACATATAACTTTATACCATTATTAGTCTTTTGTAAATTTATTATCTTTTAATGAAGTATTTATCAGAAATTCTGTTTTGTTCTATTATGAAGAAATATCTAGTAGCTCAATGTATATATTATATATGATTAATATGCCAATTTTGTTTATATTTGAGTTGCCAAGATATCATAATACCTAATACCCAGTAACTCACATTGTGTTTTTATTTGGAATAATAACTTAGAACAGAGTTAATGAGAACAATGCTACTCTGGATTATAATGAGCCCTAGATCCAATACGACTAATATGAAAAAAGCTACACATAAAATAATACTGTGTAAGCAAAAAGGCTGATACTGTAATTACACTTCTGGAAGTTGGGCAGTGGCACGATACTAGCCCACAAGAAATTAGGAAAAGAATTTGGAGAGATTCTTCTCTACATCCTTCAGAAAGGGTAGCCTCTATTGAACCCTTAATAATTTTTTTAAAGGCAAGGTTATCCTCTTTGCCTGACTGACTGAATTTGTTGCTGTTGTTTTGTTCTTTGCATTTTGTGACAATATAGTATGGAATCTGTACAAATCTGACATATAACAGCTTGTAGCATGAGATCAAACTTTCTCAGGAGTATTGGAAATGCAGACTCACGAAAGTGCAAGTTCACTCAGATATGCTACAGTTGATTCTATTTGCATATTCCTCCTATGTGTAAATTTAATAAACATTAAACTATTCTGCTAACATAGTATTTGAATCACCATTTATATGTATAAATATAGAAAAAATCTCCACAAATCCATATCAATGTTTGATCAGGAAGTGGCCATTATATTTTCTTGAGTATTTATCCTAACTGAGCAAACCTATTTTACACCTGACAGAGACAGCATATACTTATAAGATCTTCTAAAAGATAGCATTAAATTTTCAATCTTTGAAATAATATAAACTGGCATAATTAATCAACCCATATTGTTACCAGAATAAGAAGCAAAATGAAAATCATTGAAATCTTTAAAAATCATCCTCTGGAATGAGACTTAAACAAATTTGGTCTAACTTGTGTTATCCTGGTCAAAGCTCTATGGCTGAGACTATGCAGTGTGGCATGGGAGTTTTTATTGCATAAACTTCAGTACATATGCTAATCTAGGCATCCATAGAAAACCTCAGATCTTCTAAAAATGATTATATCCATGACTATAAAATTGTGAGGAAGTTTTCAGTCTATATTTGCGTTTGAATAGTGGTAGAAAAGAAACACTGAAGAGTAAACAATTTGTTAAACTATTTCCTTGCAATGACAAAAAAGAATTTGTTTTCTCTCGCGTCATTGGCATACTCAATTTGAATGTTTTCAGGTTGTTTGTTTGTTTTATGTTAATGTCATTATTAGTTTGCCATTCCTAGAAATGTTCAGATCTCAGAGTTTACTCTTAACAATATGAGGAAGTTTGTATTGTAAATTTTCAGCATTAGGGGAATTCTCCTCTGAGTTTTCTAGGCCTTGTTTTTTTTCTCATGCTCATGCCAGTTAACTGTGTGTTGGTTCTTCCACCCTGCTGTGGTGTTAATCAGAGGAGGGAAGGCCTGCTGAGAGTTGTGGTAATTACAGTGGGATAGTTCATATCTGTTTGAACTCTCTCTAGGTCTTCATTTTTCCTAACAGCCACAGTGATGCTAATTAAAAATGAATGTTAATTATAAACTTTAAATTTTTCTTTGAAAATTAATATAACCATTTCCACAAATAAAACTGACAAACTTTTATACTCACATAACTTTTTTTGCTAGTTAAAGCGCACTCATCATCATATTAAAAAATGATAATTGTTGTAAATGACAGATAATCTTCTCACTATGGTCATATTTTTCATCCTCATTTAAGAATATTTGCTCCCCAAGGTCTTTCAATTTATTAATAAGTAAACCTGCTATTAAACTTTATGGCTTATAAAATTGGCATCCTGCAAACAAAAAAAAAGTGCAGTGTTTATTGAAGCTTTGAAAACCAATCTTTATTTATAGAGGGTTATGAAAAAACCAGCTAGCTGCTGTTTTTGCCAAAGTGACAAATGCAAATAAAATCTGATGTTAATGTATGTGATATCCATTGAGGTGTTAAACCACTTTTCTCATTGAAATTATGTTCATAAAATATCAGCTATTGCAAATGAATGTGAAGAATATTTGCCTGTAAAACTGCATCTCTGAAAATAATAACATTATCTTAGAAACCACAAATGTATCAGTAATGTAAGTCGGTCATTTATATTGCAGAAAATTGGTGGTAAAATTGTGCTGAGAGCCAACGAATTGTGACGTTGTACAAAAACCTTGCTCATATTTATATGGTTTATGTGAATGTGAAGCATTGATCCTGAGATTGCAGCTCTTTTATTTATCTCTTAATTTTGTGGGTTTTTTTTTTTTTATTTTGTTTACAATGTGTTAAAAAACTAGAAAAAATTCTCTTAAAAAAAAGTTCATTTTATAAACATCTTTATGAAATGTTAACAATCATTCCCTAAAATCTAGCACAAAGATGCTAATTGAGTGCTTTATTATAAAACACTAGAGGAGAAACGACAAATTCAGCATAACTGCCAGAGGCTTTTAACATCCATTTTTACCCTTCACAGACAATCTTTATGGAGGCAGAAGATAGGAATCAAGTTACAAAGAGGGTAATCACATTGCAAGTGTCAATGTGTCTAAAGAGATCGTCATTTTCTTGATAACCGTAGTACCTTCAAATATTAGATACTGAAAAAAAAAAAAAGGTAAGCTTTAGAATTTAGTTCACTATGACATTCTAGTCACATATAATTTACACGAATCAGATGAAATATTAAGGGTAAAATCTTATCTTACCACTTTGAGAAATTTGTATATTGAAAGTAAATCATGTAAAGTATAATTTTTTAGAACTTGTTAGTATATAAAACTTTTCTACTCTGTGATCGCCTGTGATTGGTATGATTCTGTACTCATGTTCATAATATATAGCCCAGGTTTTAGTTCATAGCTCAGATTTGCTTTCCTATTAGACTTTTAAAGGTGACTTTAACAGCCATAAACTCTATGACACAATTTAAAAGATTGCTGGAATATTACATTTAATTATACCTGAAATAAAAATTAAATGTTCAAAGTGTAGAAAGACAAAGCCTCAAGCATGATTTTCATTTCTTATCCATATGTTTTTAAGGTAGTTTATATATTTAAATTACAAAGTTCCTTGTTTAATATGCCACATAAATTAAACGATATGATTAGATTTAAGAATATAATATTTATAAATCTTAAATATATAACTAGCAACCTTGACTTATAATCTTTGTAAATATTTAATATATTCAAAGTAGTTAAAGGTTTTGTGAATATAAATTAATAACATTATTTTAATTGAAAGAGGAATGGGGAAATGATTTAGTAACCCATGAACTAAACTTGTCGGGTAAAACCTGATAGGTTGTTCAGTCTTTACAGTATGTGGTAAGTTATTCTATGTCATTTTGACTAAACACTTGCTCAATGGCTAATGACCAGTTATTAAAATTCTGGTAATAAAAGGCGTACTATTTCAAACAATCGAAGAAATAGTCATAGATTTTAGAGTTGTAAGTGTTTGATAACCTACCAGTATAAAACTTTTGATTATAAATCTTCATACTGAAATTAATGCCTCTTATATTGATGAAAGTATTCCATCTGAATTCTTCTCTAACGGATGAAAAACATCACAGCAATCTACAGTGTTCATAATGAATGGGGAAGAATTATTTTCTAAAGAATGTTCCACATTGAAATTGAATGATATACTATGCCTGCTATAAATCTTGCAACTTTTTTAGCATTTTATGTTGTTAATCCACATTACTCACAAACTCAGTGGCTGTGAATATGCCTACTTTATACGATTTATTTGTGATGTCAAAATCAATACATCAGCACTTTTCCCATCATTAGTAGACATTCAGAGAAAGAAATAAAATTTGAGTTACTCAACATATACATTCTCAGATTCAAGTTCTCTACTGTTTATAGAAATGCTATCCAATATTGTTTTTTCTATGCCAAATACCTTAAGACTTTTACAAATTCCTATACTGGTAGCCACTCTCTGGATTCATAGTATTTCTACTGAACATATTAAAACTTGTATGTTGTCATACAACTCATAAACTCACTGGATCATAAAAAACAGCCTATCTTCGTGATTAAATAGTTTGGTATCTTCTCTTTACTTTTTCAATATCAGTGTTTCAGGGAGACTCTCGTAATTTTCCCATCAAATCTGTTAACATTAAATATGTTCAGTCATTTACTTCCTCCTTGCTTTTGGTCCAGGTCTAGAGTGAGTTTAGCATATACATTTTCTTTATGCCTTAGATTGGTTTTTCCAGAATTCCTGAAGTGTAGTTCATGTGTTGGCTTTGCATTCACACCCCCTTTAAAACATCGTTGTACCGATAGCATTTGGCTCTGGATTTTGTTTTTTGCTTTTAATTAAAGAGGGACTAATTGTTTATGTTTTCTTAGAAACCTTTTAGTCTATGTTTAAAAGTTCTTCAAATGAATTGCTAAGTGTTAGATAGAAATATATAGGTAAATAGATGCAATCTTTCATGGTGAATTGAAAAATATTTTAAAGATTCTGATAATCTAAATCTAATCTAAAACACATGCATGAACATTTCTTTGTTCTTTATTTTTCGAACTGTCACTGCTGTGATACACATTTTTCTTTCAGTATCTGAGCTTGGGTGACACTTTTAAGGGTAGAATTGTATTTTTACTAAACCCTTATACACTGTCCATAGGTTGTACTGCCAAGCCAAGCTGCAAAGAATGCTTTCACATAAGCCCAGCTCCTGGATGAGACAGAGACCTGCTGAGCTGGCAAAATGGGTTTCCAATTAACTGAACCACAAGAAAAAGACACTGTTCAACCTTGAGCTATGTACAAGTTGTGCAGTGGCCTCCAGATTAGACAGTTTTGTGACCTGTTGCTCATGCTGGTGTAGGTTTTGGTAATATAGCTATCTTTGTATCATTTCTGCTTCTATAAGTAATTATGGCAAATAACCAGAGTAAAACCAAGTTGGAGGGGACATAAGAAGTTATATGTTTGATAAGGTTACAAGCACTTCAAAACACTACAAGTAGAAATTTTTCAACAGGTTCAGTGGATTCATCTCAAATGTCTCTAATTTATCTCTATGTATTTCCACACTAACCCATGACTAACATTTCAGGGAGGTCCCCACGATTTGGAGAGCTACATACTTCTTAGAATAGAGCAGCTCTATTTCCATGAACATTCTTCTCTCTCTCTCTCTCTCTCTCTCTCTCTCTCTCTCTCTCTCTCTCTCTCTCACTCTCTCTCTCTCTGTTTTTCAAGTTAGGATTTCTCTGTATAGCCTTGGCTGTCCTAGAACTCACTCTGTAGATAAGGGTGGCCTTGAACTCAGAAATCCTCCTTTCTGTGCCTCCCAGGTGCTAGGATTAAAGGTGTGCCCCACCACTACCCGACTTGTTACTTTTTCTTTTTACTTTAAATAGTCTTAACTCGAAAAATATTTATTTTTGTCAATTTGATAAACTATATTTGCAAATTCACTAAGAGGGTTCCAAATATTTTTCCTCCAAAGTATTCACAAAATTAGTCAGATTACTCTTCTTTCAGTATTTGTGCACATTCTTCATAATGTCCATAACCTGGTCTTAATCTATTCATTTATATTTTTGGCCTTAATCTTTTCATTTATATTTTCTTATTTCTTACAGATAATATAATGGTATCAATCCTTGTATATGTTCACCACAAGTGGGATATAATGCACCTGCATTTAAATTTTTCTAAACATGGTTTAGAAAACCACTTCAAAGAATCTACTAGAACATATTATCTATAAAATTATAGGAAGTGTTGTTGAAAATTCATTTCAAGAGTTAGGACAGTTCCACAGAGGCTGTGCATGAGGGTTTTAAGTTGCAGCATAGTGCTCAAAGTTGTGCTAATTGATATTTGAGATAATAAATTTAATAGGAATTAGGAGTGGGATAAAAATCACTACGGATTATTCCATTTAAGTTATATTTCCATGGAGAGTTTGACTTTAATGAGAGGAGAGGATAGGCAAGGACTTTCCAGGAGTTGGGAATGCAGTGAGGAACAGATTAGAGCCAGGGAAGGGTGGCATGTTTTACCTGGAAATGGTTAGCTCAATTATCTAAATGAAAGAAATCACTTAGGAGAGTAAAGAATGATAGATCTGAAGTCATACAGATGGGGTTAGGACATATTTGAAAGCCAGGACATCACATCGGAGGATATTAAGTGATTTAGGTAGTATAGTCGTAACAGTGGATACGCAGGGGAGAGAGGGATTACGGGCATCCTCTTTTCAGAACATTTGTTCTCATCATGAGTTCCTTGAATATTTTTCTTCTAGAGGTCAACAGTTGGAGAGTTCAGTAAAAAGCCAACTAAAATCAAATTAGTGTGAAATAATAAGGATAACGTTTTTTGGAGTTTTCGTCCATCATTCCAGCTTCAAAATAATCTGATTTATCCTTAATGTCAAAGTGAATGTAATGTATCAAGTTATAACAAATTCTTCTAAAATGTATATGGCTTTCATGATTATATTCTGCTTAGCTTAATTTCAGAAGATACCTAAAATAGATGAAGTCACATAAGCCTATGTGCAGATGTACTATGCATAATCATTTCAGACAAATGACATTGCTTTTATTGTCTGATTAAAGATATGAATTATTAGCAGAAATTATTACTGAAGATTAAATGAATTAAATTTCAGTTCCCAATATTTGCAATCTGATATGGAGACAGACTGTCAACACTGTAAAAAGTGATGTAACTTATGAGTAGGGTACTTGGTCAGCATCTGCAACCCCCTCTAACCTATTGCCAGTAACACAAATCAACAACAATAATAACAAGTCAATGACATCAACAACAACAACAACAATAATAATACTGTGCGTCTTGCCAATGGAAGAAAAATGTGGTGGCATTGCTTCCCTGTACACACATTTTAATAAATTCACCAAGTTTAATCAGATTTCACATATGTTGTCACCTCTATATTACCACAAGGCCATTTGCCTTCATGCTATCTGACCTTTGGAGGAGACTAAACTGAGTTTTTGTAAATATTGTTGGTTAACAATTGATAGCCTTTCATCTGAGTGATTCCTTCAACTCGACACAAAATATCTATATTTTGACACTATACCAGATTACCTCTAATGCATATTAACTGTTGTCTACATTATTTATAATTGCTAACAAATACACAATTCATAGTCCCTCTTGCATATGTTCCCTCTTTCTTCACTGTTATTCACTCCGGGTCCCAGCCAATGAGATGACTCTGACTATTTTAAGGGTGTGACTTCCTGTGGGTGCAAAGTTTGCCCTGTGATCAGGGGAGTTAGTCTGGAGGAAGAAGGTATAAAAGTGTCCAAACCTCCAAAATTTCATCTGGGTCCCAGCAGGAGTAAGGATCACTCCCTCCCTTTTCTGGGCCTAGGTAGCATGTTGCAGATGTCCTTCTGAGCCCCACCTCTGTCTTCCTGAGGCACCTGGCCAAATTGTAGGATTAACTCCCCTCCCCCTCTCTACAATGATACTTTCAGTGAGCACATGGTAGTTCCAGCACCTCACCCAATCATGTACACTCACCTTGAAAACCCCCACCCACTCTCCAAGATTCTATTACCCCTAAATAAAGTTGGTAACACCACAAAACATCTTGGAGATGGCTACCCCAACCCTCTACAGATGAGCCTGCAGTGCGAGCTTTTGGGTTTGAGCAGAGACAGAATATCATGGCAGCATACAAACTTGAATTATTTCTTTCATTGCTGTGGAAAAAAAGTACTGAGAGTTCAAGGATGTGTATCATAGCGCCATTCTAGTAACAGGAGCTTGAAACAAGTGGCTATGTTACATCTGGGCCATACCCATACAGGCCCTGGGCTCGCTGCTGCAATCTGAGTTCATACCGGCTTCCCTCAGTTGATTTAGAGAGCATGGGTCTACTGATGTCCTCTATGCCCTTTGGTTCCCACAGTCTGGCCCCTCTTCTGTGAGGTTCCTTGAGCTCTGGAAGGATTTGATGGAGATGTCACACTTGCACTATATGTGTTCCAAGATGTCTCTCTCCTTCTCCCTCTCTCTCTCTCCCCCCTCCCCCTGCCCCTCCCCCCCTCTTTTTTCT
>NC_034600.1:62673557-62699860 GCF_900095145.1 Mus pahari
CCCTCTTTTTTCTTTTTCTTTTTCTTTTTCTTTCTTCTCTCTCTCTCTCTCTCTCTCTCTCTCTCTCTCTCTCTCTCTCTCTCTCTCTCTCCCCCTCTCTCTCTCCCTCTGTCTGTCTCTCTTGGTCTGCTTGTGTGTGTGTGTGTGTGTGTAAAATATCTCGATGTGTATTTCTGTATTTGTTTCCATCTGCTGCAGGAGGAAGTTTCTCTGATGATTTCTGAGCAAGGCACTGATTTGAAATACCATGAAGAGTCCTTTTATCACCACATCATTGTTTTGCTTTGCTTTTGTAGAGCAACATTATTTGGTTTTACACTAAATCTCTGGGATATCTAGTCTCCTACTCTTGGTGATCCTAGCACTGTTGGGTCTGGTTTCCATCACATGGGGGTGTGCCTTAATTCAAATCAGATATTGGTGAGTTACTCCCAGAATCTTTGTTCTACTTTATTTTGCATATTTTCAAATATCTGAAGGTGATCCTAATGAAGTCTCCAAATAATGAGGCAGAGAGACCAACTCCAGCTGCCTATCTATTATCACCAAACAAAGCTTCTAGTATAGGGATTGGCTGACATTTAATTGAATTGTTTGCCAAAGGGGCCTCATGGAAATTCTCAAAGAACTCAGGGTTTTGGTTAAATAATAAGTTACTCTGTTTTTGTAATAGGAAGGTTCTCTACAGACTACCAAAATAGAAACATAAATACCAGTCCAGCCACGGAACCTTTTATATAGCCATATTATAATTTTAAGGATTAAAAGTGAATATAATCTTTGTTGTTGTTGTTGTTGTTGTTGTTCTTAACTAGATTGATTCTATTCTCAACCAACCCCTGCTATATTGGTGTTGACTTCATGTTCTATGTTAAGACTATATACATGCTGAGCACCTCTGAATAAAAAGCCATTAGAAGGTCATGGAACCAGCCTCAGGATCAAGAACTTTCAGCTCTTTGCTCTCCTTTCTGACCTGTTAGGAGGGAAGTTCCACTCAGAAAAGTTCTGCCAAAATAATCAATTGTCTAAACTCGCTGGTATAGTCCTCTCATTAAACGCCCAGTATGATTTGACAAAAAGCAAAAGAAGGAGGCTAAAAATAACTCTCGGAGTCTCTGTTTCTCTAAAGTCAGCACCCAGAAACTGCACTGGAAACTGGGGAGTACATTCCACCAGCCTGTATTGATGTTCAAAGCTGCCTTTTGTCTAATGCTTCTAAGCTGCCTTCAGGTGCTGCTGACTAAGACATATCAGGTGTCTCACATACCTTTGCAAGGAGATTAACTTACTGCTAATGCCTCTCTTCTGCCAGAGAGTTGCTTGCACTTTTCCAAATCTTCCTCCCCACCCCACCCCATTAGGAAGGGCATAAAAATATCTGACTTTCAGAGAGTCACTGAAAAATCAGCCTCCTGATTTCCAATCCTGTCTTCTGACACCTTCTCATGTTATTCTTTCCGTTGTTAATTCCTTCAAATGAATCCTGAAAAGGAAGAGTGAGAAGATTGACCCATCCCAACACATAAAATAGAAGTGATTGAAAGGTTGATATCATTCCTGTATTGTATACTGTCTTAGTCAGGGTTTCTATTCCTGCACAAACATCATGACCAAGAAGCAAGTCAGGGAGGAAAGGGTTTATTCAGCTTACATTTCCACATTGCTGTTCATCACTGAAAGAAGTCAGGACTGGAACTCAAGCAGGTCAGGGAGCAGGAGCTGATGCAGAGGCCATGGAGGGGTGTTCTTTACTGGCTTGCTTCCCCTGGCTCACTCAGCCTGCTCTCTTATAAACCCAAGACTACCAGCCCAGAGATGGCACCAACCACAAGGGGTCCTCTCACCTTGATCACTAATTGAGAAAATGCCTTACAGCTGGATCTCATGGAGGCATTTCCCCAACTGAAGCTCCTTTCTCTGTGATAACTCCAGCTTGTGCCAAGTTGACACAAAACTTCCCAGTATAGATACTAAAAATAGACAAATTAAATTTAATAGAATCCATGAAATGAGGTTTAAGCATAACACCAGAAATGGCCACACAGCATACAATAACGACTGTATATTGGATCATCCCTAAATAAGCCGAGGGTGTATTTCAATTTGTGAACATTGTTGGTAGCTATCAAGAAACCGATTCTGTTTCATATAGACCACCTATTGTTTCTATTAGTGAGTGAGTGGGTTTTTTTTTCAAAATTTACTAATTTCATTTATGTGTGTGTGCAGGTATGCTTAATGTTCAGAAGGAAAGGTTGTGTCCTCAGGACATTCCGTTATAGGTAGCTGTGAGCCAATCTGTACAGGAGCTGAAGCCTGAATTTAGATCTTCTGGAAGAATTTAAGTGCTTTTATTTACTAAGCCATGTCTTAAGTTCATGATATTGTTTTTAATTGTTTAAGGAATTGTTTAGGATATAGGGTCATTATCATGATTCTTCTTCTTCTTCTTCTTCTTCTTCTTCTTCTTCTTCTTCTTCTTCTTCTTCTTCTTCTTCATCTTCATCTCCTCCTGCTGCTCCTTCTCCTCTGCCCCTACAATCCACACTGAATAAAAACAAAAGTGCACATTTTTATACATGCAAAGATATATAGAGATATACATATATATGATAGATGAACATAGATAACATGGATATAGATACACACAGAGAGACACACACACAACTCTCACTACAACAACTTAGTATGTATTTACACTTTGTCCTGGCACTTATAGATATCTGCCTATCTCTGCAGTCCCTGAGAACATTGCACCTACTATTGAAAGAGGATTATACTTGTTGCTACAAATGGATTAGTAATGAATATTTTTGCAAGAATCTTATTTTATATTGCTATACTTTAACATAAAAGATTCATTTCCATAGTCTCAGCTTAAAATAATGATATAAAAGAGAAAAAGATAATGGAAAAGCAAGGGTTAAATGAGGTGAGAGCATTGTAAAGAAGGAAATTTACTGCTTAAAAATGAACATAAAGACTTTCTGAAAAAAATCATATGAAAAATGTCAAGCAGAAGCAACTTAAACTATAAACATATATAAGAATACACAGAGAATTCTATTTAGACTAGATGCTGAGAAAGCATTTGAAAAAATCCAACATCCATTCATGATAAAAGACTTGGAAAGATCAGTAATTCAAGGCCCATACCTAAACATAGTTAAAGCAATATACAGCAAACCAGTAGCCAACATCAAACTAAATCAAGAGAAACTTGAAGGAATCCCAATAAAACTAGAACCTAGAAAAGGCTGCCCACTCTCACATCTAATCAGACTGGTGGTTACTCAGGATATTGGGCATAGTACTACCTGAGTACCCAGCTATCAGACTCCAGGACATATACCTAAAAGATGCTCCAATATGCAACAAGGACACTTGCTACACCATGTTCATAGCAGCCTTATTTATAATAGCCAGAAGCTGGAAAGAATCCAGATGTCCCTCAACATAGGAAAGGATTCAGAAAATGTGGTACATTTACACAATGGGGTACTACTCAGCTATTAAAAACAATGACCTCATGAAATTTGCAGGCAAATGAACAGAACTAGAAAATATCATCCTGAGTGAGTTAACACAACCACAAAAGAACACACATGATATGTATTCACTGATAAGTAGATATTAGCCAAAAATCTCAGAATAGCTACGATACAACTCACAAACCATATGAAGCAAAGAAGGAAGACCAAAGTGTGGATGTTTCAGTCATACTTAGAAGGGGGAAAAATAATCAGTGTCTTTTAATTTGCATGTGCACCATTATCTATGGAGAACAGAAGGTGTCAAATAGCTTGGAGCTGGAATTACAGTAGCTTCTTTATGTTTTACTTACATTTAATTAAGCATAATTCTGTTAGAAGCCACTGTTTATCTATACATGAATAAAAAATATTTGTTACATTTTAGAAAATGGTTCCAGATTGAAATTAAATAACATTGAAACACGTATTATTTGTAACTATTTGAAATTTTAGAGAATAATAAAAGAAAATACACTTACATGTGGGTGCCTGATTTTATTTTTTGTGTGTGTTTGTGTGTGTGTGTGTGTGTGTGTGTGTGTGTGTGTGTTTATGTTTCTGAGTATATCAGTTTGGAAATCCTGGTAAAATAATAGTAGCTATTCAAAGATAATCTATGACTAATATCTATGTAGATTTTAATAAAAGCATTCTATAAATCTTTAGATATTGTTGTATAAAGTATATTGATTACATGATGCAACATGTAATGGAGTCTACACAGTGATTTGGCAAGTGAAGATTATGGGGGTGAGCTCACAGCATATCTAACTTTCCTCTTCTCATTCTTGACAAGCTCGACATTTTTTTTCTCCACATGTTACAGTTAGGCAAAGCAAAGTAATTAACATCACATATTTATTCTTACTTCATTAGTGACATTTCAACCTGCGCTATTACAAGAGTGTGCTAATGTTTTATTTATGATTTTTATAGCCTCCCTTATTGCCATTCACATCATTCACGTTTAACAAAAACAGAAACTAATAAAAGCCAGGTATTGGGTATTATTTACCCTTGTCTCTAGTGTGATAACAGCTTTAATGAAAAAAATGAATAAAAAATGTAGGCAGTGGTAATTACTCCAAGTGCATTTGCCTCACAATGCAGATGGACTTTAATGCAGTGGATTTCTAAGCTGTGTCCTTCATGTATACACATCACAATGAGAAGCACACAGAGCTCTCATGAAGCATAAGTCAAGCTGAACAAATGGGTTTTTAATTTGTACTAGGAAGCACAGTAAATTCACTTTGTCTGATCATACATGGAAGGACACAGCAATGATACACCAAAGATTAAAATACACAAAATATGGAAATTAAAGAAATATGGGGGGAGGGGAATGTGTTTTCTGAGCTTGCTAATAAAAGAGGCACATCAGTCAAGAACATTTGGCTGTGTAAAATCCATGCTTGAAATGGAACTTCATGAAAGAAATACACGTTGTGTCTAGATCCATCTGCCTGTAAAGGAGGTATAAGCTCTAAGCTGATTAATGATTTAGATTAAAATTTAGAGGGAAAGCTGACATAATGTGTCAGGAGTATAAAGCTGGGAATGATGATGGCATATTATGGCAAACATTAATCTGCGGAAGCTGATTGAGAGCTGTAACCAAAAGGGCAAGTGCTTTTAACATGTGGGGCTATCCTGCTTGTGACAACTGTCCGTAAATCAGTCGACCATGAACAGGAGCTTTATGAAGGGCTAAATGGAAGGAAAGTGTTTCCATTGGAGCTTTTTAAAATGCTATCATAATTTTATGGCACATCTAATGTATTGTGCTCACACATGTTTTTCACACAAAGTGATTTGCTCTCAAGGGCCAACTGAAGACACTTGAGTTAAATTCAGGCTTTTCCTTCATATTACTTTCTCCATCTTGGGAAGTGCAAATGTGCACATAAGCATTGATCCAAATTTCCCATTCAATGTGAGTGTTCATAATACTCATAATAAGTAAGACATAGATGAGAAACTATGAGAATATTTGATATAGGTTACCAAATAGCAATGTATTCAAACTGGAGATTTTATCTCAATAACGAGATGAAAAATAGAGTCCTTTTGAAAAGCTTACAAACTATAATCAAAATAAAAAAAAATTTTTATCCAGACTTATCCAGACTGAATCTCACTAACCTTTAACTTGTCATACAGTTCCTTCATGTCATTAGATACATGGTGTATTTTCAAAAATGTAAAAGTTATACTCCTAAAACTCATATTTTACTATGTAACCAATTTGGAAAGAAAGTCTTTAAAGGGGTTAAAATAAGGCATATGGAGAAGTGAATGCATTATGGCAGGTGACCTTATAGACAAGAGAATTATGTATAAAGAGGCACCAGAGATGTATGTGCACAGAGAAAGATCATGTGAAATCACAGCAGGAAAGCTGCCATCTGGGGCATGTAGGGACATCGGGATGGAGGTGGACATCGGGATAAAACCACTTTGGGCTTGAACTTGTAGCCTCCAGATCTGTAAGCAATAAATCCTTCTGTTTAAGACACTAAGTCTGTTCCATTTGTTATGATAAGTTTGGCAAACTAAAAAATTTCTGATCTAGAAAAAAAAAAAGACACCTCCTCATCTTAGTAAGTTTTTTTTAGTAAATTCCAATTGTAATGTCAGGAAAATATTCAAATCTCACTAGCAATTTCATACAAATCTCACTGATTTTGAATGAATCTCAATTCTTAAAACTTTTGTGTATGCATATATATAGATTGCAGTGACAGAGTGATTCATAGATAAGAGAGAGAGGGGGAGAGAGAGAGAGAGAGAGAGAGAGAGAGAGAGAGAGAGAGAGAGAGAGAGAAACCCAGTTTGTCAATTCTGTCTGAGGTATACATGAAAAATATTTCTTTCTGTTTTGTTATCTGTTCACTTGCATGAACATTTACTTTTCTGATTTGAGATTTTTATTTTTAAATAATCCTACTTGTAGATTCTTAGGCTATTTCCTGTGCTATCTGAGTATTCTTTAGAAATTTATTTACCAAGCTCATAACCTTGCATGCATTCCCTGTGTTTTCTTTATCAGGTTCAGAATTTCAGGTTTCTAAATATGAGTGTGTAAATGTATGTATAGTTGAGTGCAGGTGCCTAGAGAGGCCAGAGCAACAGTGGCAGATCCCTAATCTCAAATTCTAGGTTGTTGTGGATCACAAGCCGTGGATGATGCTCAGCAAACTAAAGTCTCCTGCAACAATCAGACATGCCTCTGACCACTGAGCAATCTTTTCAGTCCTGAATTTCAGGTTATAATTTTAAGGTCTTTGATCTATTTTGAATTGACTTTTTTTTTTCAAGAAAAGAGATTTGGATCTAAGGTCAACCCTTTATAAGTAGATAACAAGAAGGGTCAGGAAGACCTGAGTGTAGTAAACCTTTTTTCAACAAAACAGCAATAGCAACAGCAGGAAAAAAAAAAAAAACACTAAATGTCAATCTCTAATATTGCAGTTATGTCACTTCAAAGTTTGTGTCTGAAGGAAATAAACAGGTTATCCCCTGATTATTGTAGTTGTCCCACCCAAGGTTTGGAAACAAGGTTAGTGTCCATGAGCTGATGAAAAAAAAAATCACAACTTGGAAAATATGATATAATAGCATCTAACAAGATAAAGGACCATAAAGAAAGCTGAAACTCTGTCATTAGCATCAAAGTATACAACAGGACACCATCAAGTTATTTTAAATAAATCAGATACTGAAAAGCAATTCTTTAGGGCTCAGGAACGTGTGAGTTTGCATATATGTAGTTGTATAATAGTGCATGGGGATGTGTATATATGTGTGGGCTAGTGCACGAGGAGGACAGAGAACGTGTGTCACACTGCTCAGGCACTCTCCACTTTGTTCCTGTAGAAAGGGTTTCTTGATAGCTTGGCTGCGCAGGCTAGACTAGTTGGACAAGCAAGGCTCTGGGATCTGCCAGTCTTTATCTCCTAAGCGCTAAGCTTAAAAGTCTAAGTTACTGCAGACGGCATTTTTGACTTGACTCTTGGGGACTGAACCCAGGTGTTCACAGATGCAGAGCAAGCATTTTACTGACTTAGCTGTCTCCACACACGAGTGTTCATCCCAGCCCCTCCATCGAGTGAATATGTAACGAAGAGATGAAAAAGAAAGCTAAGCTGAGAAGTTCCACTCCCTGAGGAGAGCTGTGGAACTGAAGTTACATGCAATTCTGGTGAGGAATAGACAGATAGGAGGAACCTGCACAAGCACCTGAACCCATGGTGATCACAGAACCTGGGCTGAGCCCAAGGGCCATGTTTGGATCGGTAGCTCTTTCACATCTAAGATCTGTATTGATGTCTGTAATCTGTGTTGCCACCAAAACTCATTCAAATGCTGATGGTGGTCTGGGCAGCTGCAGCAGGTGCAGAGCAGAGGAGTGGGAAGGTATGAGGGTGGGGCAAACTGATTAGAGTAGCCTGTGTTGCTACCTGAGGCCATAGTGAATGCCTGGGTCCTTGGTCTTGCTGTAGCTGGGGTTTGTGTCAAGGTCTATGTTCCTAGTTACCACCAAAGGCCATGAGAATGTCTATGCTCTAGGCTGCTACCTGAAGCCATGTTGATGTCCCAGTACTGTGGTGTGCCTGCCCTGCCCCTTGCAAGCAGGATGTCAGAGAAGTGCCTCTCTGAGGTTCAGGTATTAATGGCATTGCAGAAGTCAGACAGTTTAAACTAGACCAAAGGCTCATTGTGGTCAACATTTGCAAATGAGCCATTGAGACAAAAAAAGGTGTACTGTGTAACAAACATGTAACATTTTAAAGCAAGATTTTTGTTTGTTTGACTTTTCATCTCAGGTGGACAGGTTACAAGGGTGGAGTGTAGATATCAAAGAACTGGAAAATGAGTAGTGTTGACATTCAAGATCAGAATATACAAATGGAAAATTTATTAAATTAAATGAAAAACATAGTGTACGTAATGTAGATATTTGAAGCTTTTGAATATATCACTATGTGAAAAAATTTCTAAATAAACGTATGAATGTGCATTTTCTATGAAAATGCAGTTGTTAACTTTACATATAAATTTTCGTGTTTGTAGATAGAAAACCTGTAAGGAACACTATTGTATATTCATAATCATTGCTATTCGTTTTTTATATTTATATTTTAAATTCCAGGAAACTATGTGTCTGGTATATTAAGCAGAAAAACAGATACTTTTTATTATATGTCTTACTCTCTTCTGAAAATATTTACATTTAACTAAACCTAAAGCAGAAAAAAAGTCATGTACACATTTTATTCCTCACCAACAAAATTGTATTAAGGATATTTTAAAATGTATATTCAGAAAAAAGATAAGAAATTTCTCTTGAAAAGAAGAACTAACTCATGTATTTCAGCATATTATTATTTCTTGGGTAACCTATGCCATCTAGTAACTGCGAGAATCTTTAAATAATTGCATATTATGCAAAGGATAATTATAAATGTGATATTTTAGGGTTACTGAGTCTTAAGACTTTAAGTTCATATCCTTTAGGAGGAGAGACATATAGCTATAAATATATGTAAGTTACCATATTCATATGACATTTTTATCTTTGTAGGTTATACATATACATATGTATACAGATATATCTCTTCAGACAGTAAATGAGACTTTTTTTTTTCTTTTCTTAATTTAGTGCTATGCAGTGGTGATTAACATCTGGAATTGGAAATGACTGAATTGGTGACTGGAAATCCAGAAGCATTCACGTATGTGTGCAAATCAAGCCTCTTTGATAATGATTGCAGGCATGATCTGAAGAGCTTATTGCTAGTGAATCATGCTTGGTCTAAGGAAGCTTTTGCATGAGTCGTCTTCTAGACTCTTTAACTTATAATAAGAAATGTTTGCCCAAGGTTCCGCCGTATCAAAAGTTTGTAGTAAAAGTTATGTCCAAAGATTCTTGTTTGCTCTCTACAAAGGCTGGGGCAACCTTGTAGTCTACTCATTACAAACAAATTGTATTGAAGAGAGCACAGGGAACATTTGTGGTGTGGAATTTAATAAATGAGGTCTTTCACACAGATTTATCTCCACAATGGTAAGAAAAGCACATTCATTTCCAAAGCTATGGACTTAGCGCTGTGAATAAAAATAACAGTGGCCCTGCATTGAAGTGTTCTGTTCAGGAGACACAGTCATTCTCTCAGCTCATCAGTTTCTTCTTTGGTGGTTAAATAAGGTTTGTCTATTTTTTAAGCAAAATAATTTATGATAATTAAAATCATTTTTATTAATTATTTTATTTATTTACATCTCAAATGCCGCCTGCTCCTGGTCTCCCCTGGCAGAATTCATGCTCCATCACCCCCCTCTCAACCTCTGAGAGGGTGATTATTCCCCCTAGATATCCCCCAAACCTGTGGCTTCAAGTATCTTCAAGATTAGGTGCAGCCTATCCCACTGAGGCCAGACAAGGCATATGTGCCTGGGGCCTTGCACAAGCCCATGTATACCCCCTATGCTTTTGGTAGTTCAGTCTCTAGGTGTTCCCAGGGTTCCAGGTTAGTTGACTCTTCAGTTCCTTCCATCCTTCAACTAATTATCCTTTAGGGATAGTGGCTATCTGCATATATCTCAGTCAGCTGCTGGGTAGAACCTTGCAGAGTCTTTTAATTGGACAGAAGTGGGGAAGTGTGGATAGCCCTTGTGCTGTTCATATTTTGATGCTAATTCAGCTTCTTCAAGAGGAGCTGCCTTGGAAGTAGGAGTGAATCAAGTGACCCTTCTAATGAATAAAGAAACCAATCACTGGGCTAGTAGGTGGGATGGGACAGTAGAGAGTGGGAGAGGTAGCTGAGAGAGCCAGTTTTTGGACTGGGACAATGGAGGACAAGTGGCCCCTGGTTTAGATGGTGAATCTGCCAGTATTTGCCACAAGAGGATTTATATTTAATACGGCTTACAAGACTAGGATTCTAGTTGTTGTGATTGATTTATCATTGATTCTGAACTTTTGTTTGTGTGATGTTTTCCTTCCCAGGATGACTCAACTGGGTTCCAGAGAAAAAGGTACAGTGGCAAAGCCTGGGTTTGCTAGAACTGTACCCCAAAATGCCATGGGAATGTGGAAGAGTGGGGTTGGTGTGATAGTGACCTGTCAGTGGGAATTAGCGAGCTGGGTGGAGAGATTTTGGAGCTTTGAGGCAGAGTCTCCACAAGATGAGAACAGCCTGCCAGGGCCAGCCAGTGTAGCTAGGATTAAATATTTTTTTTTAATATTTCCCACAACTTTGCCCTGCAAGGCTCCTGTCTGCAGATACCACATAGCATCTGTAACAGTCACATGGATTGGTGCCTGGCTATGGGATGGATCCTTAGTTAGGCAGGTCACTGGTCAGCCATCCCTTCAGTCTCTGCTCCATTTTGTGTCTGAATTTCTTTTAGACAGGATCAATTTGGGGTTGAAAATTTTGCAGGTGGACAGATGTTCCCATCCTTACTTGGATGTTTTGGTCTGGCTACTGGAGGTGGTCTCTTCAGGTTCCATATCCCCACTGTTAGGCATTTCAGCTAAGGTCACTAGCAATGAGTCCTGGGAAGCTCTACCATCACAAGGCTTTTGAGATTTCCAAGAGATTCACCCCACCTCCTTCTCCCCAGCAGCTGCATAGTCCTATTTACTCCCCTGGCCCTTGGGTTTCTTTTTTGTCTTAACCCCATACCTGATCCTGCTACCCTATTCTTCTCCCTTTCACCTCTCACCCAGCAGCCTAGGTTTGCCCTCTATTTGCCTCTCATGACTATTTTGTTCTCCATTCTGAGTGGGATTCAAGCACCCTCACTTGGGCCTTCCTTCTTATTTAATTTCTTAGGGTCTGTGGGATGTATCTATGCATGAAGATTGGGGCTTGGATTACATCACTCAGAGGATATTTTCTAGTTCCATCAATTGGCCTACAAAATTAATGTCTACTTTCACCAATGGACAGGTCATCGCAACAAGAACTAAATAGAGAAACAAACAAACAAACAAACAAAAACCCAAGTGGTATAAAATATATGGATTGAACAGATAACTATAGACCATGTCATGCCAAAATAAAAGAATACACCTTTATTTCAGCATCTCATGGAATCTTCCCCAAAACAGACAATAGAATAAGACATAAAACACACCTCACCACATACAAGAAGATTGCATCCTATCAGATCACCACTGACTAAGACTGGACTTCAACAATAACAGAAGCAACAGAGAGCCCACATACTCATGGAAACTGAGCAGCTATCTACTCAAAGATAAATTGGTCAGAAAAGAAATAAAGAAAGAAGTTAAATAAAGACATCCTAGAAGTTAATGAAAATGAAGGAATAATACACACAAACTTACAGGATAGAATGAAAGCAGTATTAAGAGGAAAGTTCACAGCACTAAGTGCTTTCATAAAGAAATTGGAGGGATCCCATACTTGCAACTTAACAGCACACTGGAAAGCTCTATTACAAAAACCAAGCAAAAACACTCAAAAAGAGTAGACAGCAGGAAATAGTCAAACTCATCCCTGAAATCAATCAATTAGAAACATAGAGAACAATACAAAGAATCAAGACCAAGGGCTGGTTCTTTGAGAAAATCAACACCATAGACAAACCTGTATCCAAACTAACTAAAAGGCACAGAGTCAGTATCCAAATTAATAAAATCAAAAATGAAAAGAGATACATATCAACAGAAACTGAAAAAATTATCAAGTCTTAGTACAAGGGACTGTACAAAAAAAACTGGATAATTTAGAGGAAATGTATGATTTCCTAGACAGATACCAGGTACCAAAATTAACCAAAATCAGATAAACTCTCTATATAGCCTAAAAAATTAGAAGCAGTCATTAAAAATATCCCAACCAAAACAAAAACCAAACAAGGATAGATAGATTTAGTGCAGAATTCTAAAAGACCTTTAAAGAAGAGCTAATACCAATATTCTTCATTATTTCACAAAATAGAAACAAAAGAAACACTACCTAATTCATTCTACGAGGCCACAGTTACCCTGATACCTAAACCACACAAAGACCCAATAAAGAAATAGAACTTCAGAGCAAATTTGTTAATGAGTGTCAGTGCAAAAATACACAATAAAATTCTCAAAAACTGAATCCAAGAACACATCAAAAATATCATTCACCACATTCAAGTAGGCTTCATCCCAGAGATGCAGCGATGGTACAGTATATGAAAATTATTAAGCAAACTCAGAAAAAAACCCACACATCTTGTAATTACATGCTGAACATTTTCCACAAAATCTGTTCATGTTAAAAATCTTGGAGAGATCAGGAATTCAAGACACATACCTAAAAACAATATACATCAAGTCAATATCCAAGATCAAATTAAAAGGAGAGAAATTTAAAGCAATCCCACTAAAATCAGACACAACACAAGGCTGCCTACTTTTTCTCTATCCATTCAATATAGTACTTAAAGCTCTAGCTAGATCAATAAGACAACTAAAGGAGATAAAGGGTACACAAATTGGAAAGGAAGAAGTCAATGTATCACTATCCATGGCTGATATGATAGTATATATAAATGAACCCCAAAATTCTACCCAAGAACTCTTACGACTGATAAACACCTTCAGCAATATTAATTCAAAGAAATCAGTAGCCTTCCTTTATATAAATACGAAGCAGGCTGAGAAAGGAATTGGTGAAGCAACACCCTTCACAATAGCCATGAATAATATAAAATATCTAGATGTAACACCAACCAAGCAAGTGAAAGATCTGTATGACAAGAACTTCAAGTACCTGAAGAAAGAAGTTAAAGAAGACCTCAGAGATGGAAATATTTCCCATGCTTATGGATCTGTAGGATTAACATAATGCAAATGGTCATCTTACCAAAAGCAATCTACAGATTAAGTGCAATTCCCATCAAAATTCCCACACATTTTTTACAGACCTTGAAATTGCAATTCTCAGGTTAATATGGAGAAGTAATTGACCCCCGGTTAGCCAAAACAATTCTGAACACTAAAAGAATTTCTGGAGGAATCACCAACCCTGAACTTGTGCTGCAGTACAGAGCAATAGTGACACAAACTGCATGGTATTGGTACAGAAACAGAGAATTCATCAATGAAATTTGAATCAGAGACCCAGAAATAAACCCACATACCTATGGACACTTGATTTTTTTTACAAAGAAGCCAGAGGTATACAGTGGAAAAAATTAAGCATCTTCAACAAATGGTGTTTGTATAAATGGAGGTCTGAATGTAGAAGAATGCAAATATATCCTTACTTATCTATCAGCATGCACAAAGTTCAAGTTCAAGGGGATCCAGGAACCCAAAGTAAAATCAGATACACTGAGTCTAATTGAAGAGAAAATGCAAAATAGCCTGTAAAACATTGGTATTAGAGAAAATTTCCTGAACACCAATGACTCAAGACCTAAGATCAACAATTTATAAATGGTTCCCCTTATAACTGAAAAGCTTCTGCAAGACAAAGAATATTATCAATAGAACAAAACAGCAGCCTACAAATTGGGAAAAGATGTTAACTTATACTACATCTGACAGAGGGCAAATATCCAAAATATATAAGAACTCAAGGAGTTAGACTTTTAAAAAAAAATCCAATAAACACAATGAAAACCCAATTAAAAATGAGGTACAGAGCTAAACAGTAAGTTCTCAGCAGAAGAAACTCTAGTGGCTGAATCACTTAAAGAGATGTTCAACATTCTTAGACATCAAGGATATGCAAATTAACATGACCCTGAGATTCCACCATATACCATTCAGAATTGCTAAGATCAAACACTCAAGTTGAAACATACTGGCAAGGATGTGGAGCATGGGGAATACCTCTCCATTCCTGATGGGAATGCAAACTTTTATATTCACTTTGGAAATCAACCTGGTCATTTCTTATAAAACTGGAGATAGTTCTACAAGAAGACAAAGCTATATTGCTCCTGGAAATATATCCAAAAGATGCTCCACCATACCAGGTGAACATGTGCTCCACTATGTTCATAGCAGCCACTTTGTAATAGCTAGAAATTAAAAGCAACCCAGTATCCCTCATCCAAAACATGGATACAGAAAAGTGGTTCATTTACACAGTGGAATACTAGTCAACTAAGTCAAGTTCATTGAAAGATGGGTCATAGATGTAGGAACTATTCAGAAGTTGACAAGTTGATAAAAATATTTAGCATTATAATGGGAATATTTTTAAATAATATCGTAGCTAGAAATTGATAGAATTAGAGTAAAGTGACACCAAAAGAGAAAGAAAAATTCAGAATGACAGTCCAGGACACAGTAACTCTAGATTATCAGAGTGTGAACATAACATGAAAATTCTCTCAATATCTAATAGAGAAAATGGAGAAAATTAACAACAAAAAAGCCTATGGTATGAATAGGGTTAATACTGTAACAGAAAGATAGGAGAGGAGCTTAGATAAAATTTAATGGAATCTCTCAGGAAAATTAGGTCACGGCAAGGTTAAGAGATTTGCACATATTTATGAGAGAAAAGAAGATACCAACCAACAGAACAGGGATTACTACATGTGTTGGCATTAGGCCTCAAAAGGTTCCTTGGTCAGTCCAGGCCAAATTATGCTGATAGATCACTCTATACAAAAGGTCTAATGCAAGAGGTTTATTGAGGGAGGGGGGAAGGAACAGACCCCCTCAGAGTCAGGACATGAGAGAGATAGATAAATAATAGGAGAGGGAGAGGGAGAGGGAGAGGGAGAGAGACAGAGACAGAGACAGAGACAGAGAGAGGAGAGAGAGAGAGATGATATCCAGAAGGACCTTTAATGGGTGCTGTTGTCCTACATTGCCATGACTCTTAGCTCCGGTCAAGCTCTTAAATTTCTTCAAGTTTCCATTGTGCTAGGTTTCTAGCTCATCCTTGAGATCTGCCCACCACAATTCCAGTTGTCTCTCCCAGTATTTTCTCTTTCCATCCTCCTGAGCCTTGATTGAGCCTGTTCCTACCTCCACCTGTCCCCAATCTATCTGCAAATTCTATTCTATTTTTTTCTTCTCGGGAACATTTGTTTATCCTCATGGAGCACTGCTTCTTCCTTACCTCCTCTGAGTAAGAGGAGCATGTAGCATGTTAGCTAGATTGTAGCATGGTTAGCCTTTATTTTATAGATAATATTTACTTAAAAGTGAATACATATGATGTTTGTCGTTCTGGGTCTGAGGTGCCTCACTCAGGATATTTTTCTAGTTTTACCCATTTGCCTGAAAATTTATTGTATAGATATAAATGGTAAATCTATATCTATATCTATATCATCTATATCTATATCTATCTATCTATCTATCTATCTACATATATGTGTGTAGATATAAATCATATAGATATAAATATAGATATATGCATATGTAGAGATATAGATAGACATATACAGATATATGTAATAAATACTATAGGCATCAAGCCAGAGAAGATGATCAATAGAATAGAATTAAAGACCCAGATGTAAATCTACAAAACTCTGGACACTTTATTTTTAACAAAGAAATCAAAATTATACAACGGGAAAATAAAACACCTTCAACAAATGGTGCTATTCTTACTGGTTTAAACTTGTAGAAGAATGCAAGTAGATGCATGTCTATCACCTTGCACAAAGCATCAGTAGGATGACAGTCTTCAACATAAGCCAAATACACTGTGTATGATAGAAGAGAAAGTAGGGAATGGCCTTGAACTCATTGGTATAGGAGACAACTTCTTGAATACCAGTAGTGCAGGAATTAAGATCTAAAAATAATCAATGCTACCTCATCAAACCAAAATTACTCTGTAATGCAAAGAAGACCATCAAAAGGACAAAAAATGGAAAAGGAAAACAGAAACAAACAAACTAGACAAATAAGAAACCAAACCCCACAACTTACAGAATAGGAACTCTGTAATGGTCATGATATTGGTTCAGTATTTCTTTTATTGTACAGTATTTCTTTTAGCTCTCCTGGGTTTTTTGTTTTTCCATATAGATTTAAGTATTATTCTTTCAAGATCTGGCAACATTTTGATAGGGGTTACATTGAATGTGTAGATTTCTCATGGTACAATGGGCATTTTTACTATGTTACTACTACAAATACATGAGCATAGGACTCCTTTCCATCCCATCTCTGCAATCTTTCTTCATTCTTTTTGTTAATTCATTTCACCCATTAATGTACTTATTTATTTGCTTTACACACAGCTCACACACACACACACACACACACACACACACAGTCATTTCTTTCTCCCCTGAGAGGATGGACGTACCCCTGGGTATCACCTGTCCCTGTCTCTACAAGACTAGGCATATCCTCTGCATGTGACCAGATTAGGCAGCCCAGTTGGGGGAACAAATTTCAGACAGGCAACAGCTGTAGAGACAGCCCCTGTCCAGTTGTTGGGGAAGCCTCAAGACAGCTGAGCTGCACATCTTCTGCATATGTGTGGAGGGTCTAGGTCGAGACTGTGTGTGCTCCTTGTTTGGTGGTTAATTTTGTTAGAATCTCTAAGGGTTAGTTAACCCTGTTGGTCTTCCCGTGGTCTTCTTGTCCCAGTCAAAGCTTTCAATCCTCCCTCCAACTCTTCCATAAGAGTCCCTAAGCTCTATCCACTGTTGGGCTGTGGCTTTCTGCATCCTTTTGAATCAGGTACTGGGTGGAATTTCTCAGTTATGTTTAGGCTCCTCTCTGCAAACATTACAGAGTATCTGTAATGTTTGCCCATGGGATGGGTCTCAAGTTGTGACAATTATTGGTTGACTATTTGCTCAGTCTCTGCTCCATCTTTCACTCTGCATTTCTTGTAGACAGGACAAATTTTGGGTCAAAGATTTATGGGTGGGTTAGAGTTATTTTCAATCCACTGTGGGTTCTGCCTGGCTATAAGAGGTGACCTCTTCAGGTTCATTATCCCCACTTCATCTCGAAGTTCCTGTAATTCACGTTTTTGCTTGTTTGGTTATAGTTATAATAAATTATTTTATAGTATTTGTGGCTGTTGCTGAGGATGTTGTTCCCATGATTTCTCTCTCAGCCTATTTACAGTTTATATATGGGAGGGCTACTGATTTTTTTATTTTTTTTTGTTATATATTTTCTTTATTTACATTTCAAATGCTATCCCAAAAGTTCCCTATTCCTTCCCCCCACCCCTGCTCCCCTACCCACCCTCTCCCACTTNTTGGTCCTGGCATTCCCCTGTGCTGGTTCATATAAAGTTTGCAAGACCAAGAGCCTCTCTTCCTAATGATGGCCGATTAGGCCATCTTCTGCTACATATGCAGCTAGAGACACGAGCTCAGGGGATACTGGTTAGTTCATATTGTTGTTCCACCTGTAGGGTTGTAGCCCCCTTCAGTTCCTTGGGTACTTTCTCTACCTCCTCTATTGGGGGCCCTGTGTTCCATCCAATAGTTGACTGTGAGCATCCACTTCTGTGTTTGCCAGGCACTGGCATCGCCTCACAAGAGGCCGCTATATCAGGGTTCCTTCAGCAGAATCTTGCTGGCATGTGCAATAGTATCTGGGTTTGGTGGCTGATGATGGGATGGATCCCGGGATGGGGTAGTCTCTGGATAGTCCATCCTTTCATCTGAGCTCTAAATTTTGTCTATGTACCTATTTCCTTTCATGGATATTTTGTTCCTTATTCTAAGGAGGGATTTTTTTTTTAAGGTAATCTTTTATTCTAGAGTTTAGAGATAGGGGAGCTACTGAATTTTTTTATTTACTTATTTTTTTTGGTAATCTTGTATCCAGCCACTTGCTGAAGTTGTTTACCAGCTAGTGGAGTTCCCTGGTAGGGTTATTGAGGTTTCTGATTTATACTATTATATTATATGCCAAGAGATAGAATACAGAGAACTTTATAAATTTTCTTGCATCTGTTGAGACTTGCCTTGTGTCTGAGTATATGGCCAATTTTGGAGAATATTCCATGAGGTGCTCAGAAGGATATGTATTCTTTTGTGTTTTGGTGAAATGTTTAGTTGCCATCTGTTAGGTCCATTTGAGTCATAACATCTGTTAGTTCCACAACGTCTCTGTTTAGTTTTTGCCTGGATGACTTGCCTATTGGTGAGAGTGGGGTGTTGAAATCTCTCACTTTTTTTTCCTGTTTTTTTTTTTTTTTTTTTTTTTATTTTTTTTTTTTTTTTTTTTTTTATTAGAAATGAGCTTTATTTACATTTCAAATGCTGTCCCCTTTCCTGGCTTCCACTCTGAAAACCCCTTATACCCTCCCTCCTCCTCCTGCTCACCATCCCACCCCCACACACTTCCTGGCCCTGGTCTTCCCCTACACTGTGGCATAGAGCCTTCACAGGACCAAGAGCCTCTCCTTCCATTGATGGCTAACTATGCTATCCTCTGCTACATATGCAGCTGGAGCCATGAGTCCCACCATGTGTACTCTTTGATTGATGATTTAGTCCCTGGAAGCTCTGGGAGTACTTGTTAATTCATATTATTGTTCCTCCTAAGGGGCTGGTAACCCCTTCAGCTCCTTGGTTACTTTCTCTAGCTCCTTCATTGGGGACCCTGTGCTCAGTCCAATGGCAGGCTTCAAGAATCCACCTCTGCATTTGTCAGGCACTGGTGGAGCCTCTCCGGGGATAGTTATGATAATCAGTAAGAATTTGTTGGCATCCACAAAAGTGTCTGCATGTGGTGATTTATATGGGATGGATCCCTAGGTGGGGCAGTCTCTGGATGATCATTCCTTCAGTCTCTGCTCCACACTTTGTCTCTGTAACTCCTTTCCATGGTTATTCTGTTCTCCTTTCTAAGAAGGATCGAAGTATTCACACTTTGGTCTTCCTTCTTCTTGAGTTTCATGTGGTTTGTGAATAGTATCTTGGGTATTCCAAGCTTCTGGACTAATATCTGCTTATCAGTGAGTGCATATCAGGTGTGTTCTTCTGTGATTGGATTACATCACTCAGAATGATATCCTCCAGATCCATCCATTTGTCTAAGAACTTCATGGATTCTTCTTGTGCAGAGCTCAAGTCAACGAGGATCACAGACGTCCAAAGCAAACCAGAGACACTGAAACTAATAGAAGATAAAGTGGGAAAGAGTCTTGAGCATGTGGGCACAGGGGAAATTTTCCAGAACAGAACACCAATAGCCTATGCCCTAAGATCAAGAATCGACAAATGGGACTTCATAAAATTGCAAAGCTTCTGTAAGGTAAAGGGCACTGTCAATAGGACAAATAGGCAACCAACAGATTGGGAAAAGATCTTTACCAATCCTACATCCGATAGAGGGCTAATATCCCATATTTACAAAGAATTCAAGATGATAGACTCCAAAGAACCAAATAACCCTTTTAGAAATGGGACATAAACCTAGACAAAGAATTCTTAACTGAGGAATACAGAATGGCTGACAAGCACCTAAAGAAATGTTCAACATCCTTGATCATCAGGAAAATGTGAATCAAAACAACCCTGAGATTCTACCTCACACCATTCAGAATATCTAAGATCAAAAGCTCAGGTGACAGCAAATGCTGGCAAGGATGTGGAGAAAGAGGAACACTCCTCCATTGCTGGTGAAATTGCAAGCTGGTACAACCACTCTGGAAATCAGTTTTTCAGTTTCTCAGAAAATTGGATATAATAATACCTAAGGACCCACTAATACAACTCCAACATGTAATAAGGACACATGTTCCAAAATGTTCATTGCAGCCTTATTTATAATAGTCAGAAGCTGGAAGGAACCCAGATGTCCCTCAACAGAGGAATGGATACAGAAAATGTGGTACATTCATACAATGGAGTACTACTCAACTATTGAAAACAATGACATCTCTCATTTTTAATGTTTGGGTTTCAGTTTGTAAATTAAGCTTTGGTAAATTTATTTTCCAAATGTAGGTGATATCTTACCTGGAGTTACTAGCACCAGAGTGATTTCCTGTAGAATAGGTTCTTCTGCAGCGCTTTTGGAACTTTTGTGTATTTCTGTCTGGGACAAAAACAAAGCTAAGACAAATATTGGTTGTACGTACCTTATTAATCATATATTTTATGTTACAATTCAAACTAGAATTTATAATAAAGAAAGCTTTGTCTTGTGATACTGCTCAAATACTACCCAGAGTTCTCAAGGACTAAACCACCAATCAAAGAGTACACATGAAGGGACCAATAACTCCAACTGCAACTGCATAGGAAGCAGACGATTTCCTTATCTGGCATCAGTGGGAGGGGAGGCTTTTGGTCCTACAGAGACTAGAAGCCCCAAAGTAGGAGAATGCTAGGGCAGTGAGGCAGGAGTGGATGGGTGGGTGGGTGGGTGAGGTAGTACTCTCATAGAA
Source organism: Mus pahari (assembly GCF_900095145.1). Taxonomy (NCBI): domain Eukaryota; kingdom Metazoa; phylum Chordata; class Mammalia; order Rodentia; family Muridae; genus Mus; species Mus pahari. The sequence continues at coordinate 62,694,463 of NC_034600.1, forward strand.
GCAGGTGGGGGGGGGGGAATGAGATAGGATGTTTGTGGAGAGGAAATCGGGAAAGGGGATAATATTTGAACTGGAAATAAAATAAACAACAGCAGACAAAGAAATTCACAATAAACAAATTAAACACACTGTTGTGTGAGTGAAAGAATAAACTATTTTATTTAGGGCACTGGGTAAGCATGGATATCAAGAAGAATATCAATAACATAGTTCTATCCCACCAAATGTGAGGAATTGAAGTTTGAGTAGGTTGCATTCAGGATATAGTAGGGGGAATATCAAGTGGGCTCCACAAGTCCAGAAATTGCAGTCATCAGTGATAACTATAAAAGTCAGATGGCACCAAGACCCAACATGCAGTATTTATATTGTAATTCATAAGAATAGCAAAATTACAGTTATGAAATAGCAAAAATATGAATTTACAGTTGGAGTCACCACAACATGAAGAGATGGGGGTCAAGCATTAGAATAGTTGAGAATCACTGATTTAGGAGAGTATTTAATAATCCTACATCTTCTCTGCTCTATTTTTCATCCTATTTTTTAAAAATATATTGCTTGTTTTGATGCTTGAGACATTACCAAAAAAGTGCCCTAAGCTTCTTTACTTTAAAAATAAGACAGCAAGGTCGTTATTGATATTAATGATCTGGAAATGTTTTCTGAGTCATCTTGGCCTAATAACAGAAAAATAATGTCAACAGCTTAATTAATTGATTTGTTATTTATTTTTTTCAATGTGATATTCTATTATTTGCTCTACCCATCATATAAATGGAGAATATGCACTTTTTGCTGTCCCTTTATGACTCAAAATGCAACCCCAAATATTATACAGAATTTGCATTTGAAACATAAAAACATAGCACATTCAATTTGTTGATAATATTGGCTGAATTCTTTAATTTACTATAAAATGAAGAGAATCATTTTTGCTAATACTCTAAATTTACCTGAGAAATGGAATTGTAACTATATGCAGTTGCTGGTTTGATTAACATATTTATAGTTTGATTTAAAGAGGTTGAAATTTTACCACTTTAGCATATTTACATTTTGTTAATGTATTAAGGGATTACAAAAAGGCATTTCTACGATAAGGAATTATCAGTACTGAATATCATGGTATAAACAGTACTATAATATCAGTATAATTTATTTTAATTCTTGTAAGTTCTTGGAAGAGATTTTATTATAGCTGTAGTGAAATGTAATAAAAATGAACACCGTTTCTTATTTAAACACTCATTTGAATTTATGAAGAGATACTTAACCTATGTGCTAATTTTCTCTATAAAATGATTTGCTAATTTCAGAAAGAAAGAAGGAAAGAAAAAAGAAAGACAGAAAAGAAAAGAAAGGAAGGAAGTATGTAAAAAAAAAAGAAGGAAGTATGTAAAAACGGAAGGAAAGAATTCCCCACTTATATAACAACTTTGCTAGTGTTTAAAAGAATAGTTATAGAACTCCAAATGAATGTTTTCTGTAATATTTGATTTCAGAAACAACACTAGTGAGGTAAAAGCAGAGAACTGACAGACTAGCCCATAATTCCAACAGCTCATAATTGCCTGTGTATGCAGAAATGGAAAAAACGTAAAAGGACAATATTTCTGATTCATTTTCATGACCTGTTGGCCAGCTGCTCTGAGGAGAATATCTAATGAAGCATGCAGTGTCTTGCTGTCAGGCTCCACAGCACAGAATGTGCTTCACCTTCTGGTCGCAGTCTTCACTCGCTACTAATACTAAAGGTCCATGTGTTTGGAGAACATTAAAATAAGATATGTATATATTATTCAGCTCCCTTTGAAAATCTTTGACTGTTACCACACCATTTGTACGAGTGACAGCATTCACCGGAGCATTGTTCTGTGAAATAGAGTACAGAGTCACACAGTGTGAAGGAAAAATGTAAAATCAAAAAGTTTTCTGGGAGCTATTATTTAGTAAGGCTTTTGTTAAGGACTTAATCCTTCAAGAGCTTACCTGTAATTTTTGTTTCTTTCTTCTTCTAAGATAGATGGAGCTTTGGAAACAATCCGATTGGAGTGTTGTTTTATTACAGGTGTTTGGTGTTCTCATTTCTTATTAGTTTTGTTTTATATATCTTAGCACTGTAACAATAAATCTGTGTGTTCACTGACATTACATCTTAAAGTTGAGTGTTGTCAGTATAACAGTGACAAATTAATACTATGTCATTATGACAAGAATTGAAAATAAAAATCATAATGTACTGGTTCTGGCATGCCAAAAAAGGATCAAGTTGTTTTAAGCCACCTCCTCGTTGAAAGGATTGCTCAACTGGAAGGAGAAGCATAATTGTTGAGCCCATGTTTGTCTCTGCATCTTATTCAAGCCGTGGAGTTAAGATTTTGTTTAAAGTGCAAAGAGTTTATGGGATTCCAACCACAGATTGTAGTTTTCTCTTAGAGGATGAAACTATATCCTCTGTTTATCTACTAAGCCATTACTAGCAGAATATGTAACGTCAGTTATTAAAGGCATGAAATGAGTTTTCTTATATCATTTATTTTTATATACTGTTTGCTCTATGAATAATACATTATGCTTTTGAAGAAATTGGAGAAATTATATTAGTATTGAAGGCCAAGCTACTGCCCAAGATGTCTTGGAATTACACATTTGCGTGCATAGTATGGAGAAAGTGGAAATGAATGTCATGATTGTTATAGAAAGCAAAACGGTAACCATTAGACTGGTTAGGAAGAACTTAATTTTGTTCTTTAGAATAGTTCATTTCAAGCTCTGGAAAACTTGGATCTGCGATTTGAGATTCGAGGGAAATATTCCTAGTCAGGATTTAGGATTGGATAGGGTATGAATTCAGACTTCAAATGTATTTCATTAAATGGGCTGACCAGGTGCCAAAGTCAGTTTGGAGGGAGGATGAGACTGAAACAAGGTACATTTTTGTTAAAAGGGAACATAATGAGCTGAGGATACGGAGAAGAAAGTAAAAGTCCTTGCTGCCAGGGCTGATGACATGAGTTCCCTCACTAGAACCCAAGGGAAGGAAAGAACAGATTCCTTCAAGTTGTTCTTTTTTCCACAACATGCATGAAATGTGTGTGTGTGTGTGTGTGTGTGTGTGTGCGCACGCACGCACACACACACACACACACACACACACTACAACATATACATGTACACATATAGACTCAACAGTACTACTGGAGATTCATTGCTTCATAATGTCGTATCAGGGCTTTTAATTTTTTTCTTTTATTCTCTTTCCATTTTGGATTTAATTTAATTTTAATTGTATTTATTATTTAAAATAATGAGTTAAATTTATGGTCTAGGTTCTGTGCTTGTGGTTTTGTTTTGTGAGAATCTTGAAGGTGTGAACAAATGGGACTGTGTCTACATATTTTAGTGTCTGTGTGTGTGTGGATGTCTCTGTGTGTATATGTGAGTGCTGGGGGGAGGGGGGACTCATTCCTTCTCTTTGCTTGTTTTGTCCTAGTCTGATGTGTTGTTTTGTTTATCTTATTATACTTTATTTTGTTATTATCCCTTAGATGCCTGTTTTTAATGTTTGTTTGTTTGTTTGTTTGTTTGTTCAATGAGAGAAAGAAAAGAGGTGATACAAATGAAAAGGAAAGAGGGATGACCTGGGAGGATTAGAGGGTAGGTCAACCATAATGAAGATATATTCTTTGAAAAACATGTATTTTCAATAAAGTAATAATTTTTTAAAAGAGGCACATTATGAAAAATAGAAAACTTTGTCTTTAAAATAAAATCTTTTAATTCTTAAAGAAGATACTGTCTAAATTAAATATTTGTAATGGAAACTGTTTTCTTCATTCTTTCTTAAAGTCATAATGTGAAGAGTGTGGCTTCTATATTCTCTAAGATTAGGGATAGATTCAGGATGCTAAAGACATCTACTAGAGTCTGAAATATTTACATTTCTACTCACTAGAGAATACACACTGACATTTTGCTTTTTATCATATAAATAGTTTTTATTTAACATGTTTTAGAAGTAATTATTTGGACATTGCTCCTTAAGTCTTTTGAGAAAAACAGTTTATTCTTTACTAGAGTTGTATTCCTGATATGCAAATTTAATTATAATGAAGCTTCCTGTCTCAGGTTACTTGAGGTCATTCCTCTGGGATCTCTATGTTCCTATGCTCTGAAATTATGCAAGAATAAAAAGTAACATAAATCAAGTCTTATAATAAACAGTAAAGTTTTGAGTAAAAAGCACTATGTTAGCAATAAATACTTAGATATAAATAGATGCCATAGTAATAGGTAACGGGAAGTACATTAAATCAATTTTATGCATATATTTTGAAGAATAATTCTGAGAATTAAATGAAAAACGGATGATATATTTATACAGAGATGTTATATACAGAGAAAATGCTTTTAAATTTTCTCACATTTTATTTAAAGTGTTTGAATATTATACAGACATAAAAGTTTAGTGTAAAATACAACCATCTACTATTTACATTTTCTAACTTTATTCAGACACAAATATTCTAAGGATCTTACAAGATGGATCAGTGATTAAAGCTCTCAACTCCCTATAGTTCCAGATCCATGGGAACCACAGCCAGGCAGGGAAAACCTCTATGAGAATTAATAGTTAAGTAGCTCTTAGAGATCCCTTAAAGAGAATAGGCTATTGTTGCCCTTCGTGGTCTCTTAGAACATTAATGTACTATTCTTTTCCTGAAGACACCAAACCCTTCAGACAAAAAAAAAAAAAAAAAAATGTGTAGTAATAGAGTTGTTGCTAACCTGGAAACCTCAGTCATGAGGGCTGGCTTACACAGTATATGAAGGACCTGTGCAAAATGCCAAAAGAGGAGAGCACTTGACAGTCCTCTCCAGCTATTAAGCCCGTCAACGACAGCCATGACGGCACTAATAGCATCATCAATGATGATAACAGCTATATCTTGGAGCAAATAAAAGACTGTCTAAATGAACTGAGGCCTGGCTCATTAACAAGAAAGTCGTATTTCTGACTTAGGGTTTCATTGGCTGTGATAAAACTCCACGACGAAAAGCAACTTGAAGGACAAAGCTTTAATTCTTCATACAATTCTAAGGTGCCACTCCTTCACTGATGGAAGTCATGATAGAAATTCAAACTGGTAGGGACCTTGAGGCAGGAACTTACACAGAGACCAGGAAAGAGTGCTGTCTATTGAATTTCTTTCTCCTGGTTTCCTTGGTTTGTTTTTTATTGCATCTAGAATCACCTTTCCAGGGCTCATAGCAGCCATGGAGAGTTATCTATCTATCTATCTATCTATCTATCTATCTATCTATCTATCTGTCTGTCTGTCTGTCTGTCTGTCTGTCTGTCTGTCTGTCTGTCTGTCTGTCTGTCTATCTGCCT
>NC_034600.1:62699950-62705042 GCF_900095145.1 Mus pahari
CCTTCCTGCCTTCCTGCCTTCCTGCCTTCCTGCCTTCCTGCCTTCCTGCCTTCCTGCCTTCCTGCCTTCCTGCCTTCCTGCCTTCCTGCCTTCCTACCTTCCTTCCTTCCTACCTTCCATCCATCCATCCACCCATCCATCCATCCATCCATCTATCTATTATCTCTATGTCTCCATCTCCCTGTCTCTGTCTTTCTCTCTCTCACTCTGGATCTCTATCACTCTATTTGTGTGTTTCTTTCTCTCTGTCTGTCTCTGTCTCTCTCTAATTCATTTTCTCATTCTCCACCAGTTTTCCTATGGCCAGATTCATGGGCTTGCTTCCCATTCTAAGCTGCATTCTCCGTTGCTGTCTCGACAATGTTTATTATCACGAGGTCTCGGCTTTAACTTAATCTTGACATCAGTTGGCTTTTAGCTGGAAATCTGCAATTGAGATGGCGAATCTGTCATTCTTGTTGACCTTTTAACAGCCTGGTGACAGGAACTCATTTCCTTTTCTTAGACTTTAGTTAACCAGGGATTCGTGGGCCGGTTTAAATCAGAGATTTGGAAACACAAGCTAACAACCTGACAAATAGGATTAAAACATTGAATGTGTGAATACATGCTTGTTATTCTAGCAGATGACAGAAAAATTTTAGGTTGGCTTATATAAGCTTCTTTGCCAAACCACAAGCCAAATTAGGGAGAAAAAATTGTTCTCCCTTAGATTTTCCATATGAAGTATGAACTTTTCTGATAAACTTCAAATATATGACAATTTGGGATATTAAATAAAAATATTACCAAAGGCTGATTCCTATGGATACAATGTTTAATACATTTTTAAAATAATGTAATTATATATGTCTTTAAGTTGTCATTAAACAAAAATCAATAGGCCAGAAAAATTTCAGAAATATATAGTAAATATCTCTGTATTATGTACATATTTTATACTTAATAAATTCATTATAATCCTAAGAAATCAAATATTTTTATCTAAAATGTGTTATTTATATGAAATCTTGAAAGTATGAAAATATTTTTTCTATGTTTAAATACATTTATATATCAAAAATTCTTCATATGTGAGTTTAAGTTTTATTATTTTTTTAGTTTAACTTTTATTAAACTTTTATTAGTATGTAATCCAATAACATTTATAGGAGCTTGTGTATTTAAAAAAATCTCTTTTTGACTATATTTTCTGTTCTTTCCCTGCAATTTTCCCTTTCATTGTGTCCCCAATAAACATGTGATTCATAATAACGCTTTAATAGAAATCTTAACTTGTAGTTATTAAAATTATTTTAATGAATAATTTGAAAAACACTCCTGACATTCATATCAAAAAGTTTAATAGCACAAATTAAGTAAATGGCAAATCATGATTTCATTTGTATTCACTGCAATAATATTGTTCATAAGGCATTATTTTAGCATTTGTGCTAATGTAATTCTCCATTACCATGGAAATTTATTTTTATTTTTTCTTTAATTGAGCCAACTTGACTCATTGTTCTAAAAGGTTTCATTAGTTACATTCTGGTACACAGTACTCAATAAATGATAGATTAAAATGAGAAAAAGCTGAAATTTTCATTTGTATTTACTTACATATTTATATGATACCTTTGATGTTTTCTGTCTGTCTCTCTGTTTCTGTCTCTGTCTCTCTCTCTCTGTATAATATATGTGTGTGTGTGTGTGTGTGTGTGTGTGTGTGTGCGTGTGCATTTGTGTGTGTGTGTGTGTGTGTGTGTGTGTAAGGAGGTGAGATCTTCTGAAAATGGAGTTATAGACGGCTGTAAAGGTCCATGTTAGTGTTGGGAATTGAACCCTGGGTCTCTAAAGAGCAGCCAGTGCTCCTAATCCCTGAAACATCTCTCCAAACCCATGGTCCATTTATTAAACAAATATTTTGCTTAAGCAATGTCACAATATATTTTAAAGTTATTTAAATTTATTTAGCAATTTTTAAACAATCAAAATTACTGTTATTTTTTAACATATTAGTAAAGTTTACAAGAAAACTAGTTTGAACATACTATAGCCTTGCACACTATGTTCATATATTTACATAGCATTGGTTTCGAATCTTTCTAGGTCACTGGGTTTAGAACATATAGGACACATGTTGTCTTAAAAAGAGTTGGGAATATTTTGTCCATGTCTAACCTCTAAATAGTGCTGGTGACCTCTACGCATGTAAAGGACATTCTGATCCGCAGATAGGGATGGATGGACTCTACTAGGGTTTCAGTATGAAATAAACTACAGAATCACCCACTTTCCCAGTTTAAATTGCTTAATCTTTGTGAGAAGGAGGAAAGTTTCCTACAAGTTCTTTCATGTAATGATGCTGCATCTCTGCTTTGAAGACAATGGCTAGATCCTAGAGAAACAAGTTGATTTGAAAGAGAGAAGGCTGAGGAAACATTTGACTCAAAACAAATGTCAGATAAGTCTAAAATAGTCAAGACTTTGTCCAAGTCTTTATTCAATATATATAATATATTATATATATTATATTATATTGATATAATATATTGATATATATTCCTCCTCCTGTTCTGTCCTCTGGCAGTTTCCCATCCCTTTTCTCCCCCACCCCCATCTCCAAAAGGATGTTCCTATATGCCCACAACCCCCCTACACTCCGCCAGATTCCCTGTAGCCTCAAATCTCTCAAGGGTTAGGTGTGTCTTCTCTCACTCCCCTTATACCTGTCTTTAAGCATCTCAACTTCAATGTTTTTCCTTATCTAAAATTAATATATCTTGTTGTTTTAACAATATTGGAACATTTTTTTAAACAGGTAAAGCATCATATTTTAGGGAAGAAGTTTTCATTCTCAGCAGGTATTATTGACTACAAGGTTACCTCAATTTTTCTTTTCTAAAAATAGTGCTTACAGTAGTTAGCCTTCCTTGACACTTGATCTGATTTGCTCATTTTCAAGGAAGTTGAGTCTCTGATAAAGTCATTATGTTTCAACCAACCCTGAACTGACCTGCCCTCTGTGCTCACGGATATTTTAATAAGCTGTTTTGAGTTTTCATCATCTTCTCATTTTGCATAATGATTAAAGACAAAGTCTATCGTTTACAATTGCAGGCATTTGTGTGTGCACATGCACATGTGTGTGTGTGTGTGTGTGTGTGTGTGTGTTTGTGTTTGTGTTTGTGTGTGTGCAGCTTTCAAATTTTTCAGTGATTTCCCGTGATCTTCTTTTAAAGTATGACCTTCAACAATAAATGCCTACTCTGGTCGTCACATTTTCTTCTATAAGTTTGAATAATATCACATAGATTATCAGTCTTGTAGGCATATTTTAATCATCAGTGGTGCTGCAGAGTTTAAAAATTATTTTAGATAAGAAAATATTTCCTTGCTTAAAAAATATATTCCAGGACAACCCATTATAATTTTTCACACTAAATAAACTTTGTAAGAGCTGATTTAGAAACTTGCTGACTATAAAGAAATAGAGACATAACTTTCAGCAGCCACAGTGAAAAATAATTCAGTTTAAATGTTCTATAACTCTTTAAAATGGAAAAAATATATATTAACTGGATTTACTTTTCTAAATTACAAATTTATGATATTATTTTTATTCTCAAGACGCTATCTCTAAAAAGTTTAAAAAAAACAAAAGGAAACAAAAAAGTTAAATAATTGACAAAAGTATTTCATATATTGATATTTCTGATGCTCTCTAATAATCTTCAAATATAGTGCTCTTTAATGCTAGATCTTTATAACATACAGTTCTTTTTGATACGAATCAGTCAATGTTATCAATGGTTCCTTTTGAGATTTCATTTTGTAATGTACTTTAATTCTTATTGAGTTCTATTTAATATATTAAATATTACAGCAAATATGATGTATACAAGGGCAAGAAAGAGTAACAAATAATAACAATAAAAATTCTACTACAAAATGTGCCCAATTTGCTAACTTTGAAAATTAGACAATTCTCTTTTTTGTTTGTTTGTTTCTTGGATTTGTCTAGCTGCAGTGCCCTACAGAATGGAGACATGAACTGGTTCTTATACCACAACTCTTGGAACCAAGGTGATGATGACATAAATTTAAAGGGCTATGTCAGCCAGAAAGAATCCAGACATGATTGCCACTAAATCACAGCAAGATACTTTAAAAGTTGAAAGCAATACCAGAATAATTATGTAAGATGAAATTGTGTAGATTACTGCTGTAGAGTTAGAATTTGGTTGTTTTCAGTTTGCTTGGATGAGGATATTTTCATACTCTGTCCTTAAGTACAAAAATTCTGTGATAAAAATCAAGCCAACTCAAGAGGGACACAAGAATGACCTGAGACCAGAGCAGACTATAAAACCTAAAGATTTATGTTTAATAACTAAACAGAGTCTGCTTTATAACCATCATATAAGCACAACTGTATTGCCAAAATTTATCTCTTCATAACTAATAAAGAAAAAATGAATAGAAAATGATGCTTAAATACTGTCATTTAAAGCTGACTGAAAACACTCTTAAATAAGGTGATGATAATAGAGAAATATAATTTTTGAATAGCTGCATATATAAATGTTTTCTTAACATATGAACATAATTTAGCTGTTGTCCTTTAAATATATAAAATCCTTTTATTCGAAACTAATTTGAATGTTGTTGAGAGCATTTTGTGTGTTGAACTGTATCTGTGAATACCAAGGAAAGTACAAAATAAAGTAAAGGTTTCTACTTTACACTCTGGAGATCTGCAAGCTTATACTTATGATAGATCTCCTTTCTACATAGTTACTTCTTGGTTAATATTTTTTGCAGAGCTTAACACAATCTTTTTCCACTTATCAACTATAAATTAAATTTTTTAACATTTAATTATTTCAGTATTTCTTAAGAAATACAAACTTCCAATTCTATTTTGATAGAATTCTTCTTACTACTTTTTTAAAGGTACTTTTATTAATTCTATGAATATATATGGTTAGCACATATTAATGTCAGGGATCCTCCCCTTAAATCCTTTAATCTATCCTTACTGACAAAATCATTTCTCTCTCTCTCTCTCTCTCTCTCTCTCTCTCTCTCTCTCTCTCTCTCTCTTTCT
>NC_034600.1:62705357-62785034 GCF_900095145.1 Mus pahari
CTCTCTCTCTCTCTCTCTCTCTCTCTCTCTCTCTCTCTCTCTCTCTCTCTCTCTTTCTTTCTTTCTTTCTTTATTTCTTGCTTGCTTCCTTGCCTACCTGCCTGCCTGCCTGCCTGCCTTCCTTCCTTCCTATTCTTCTTTTTTCTTGGTAACACATCAACTCTAATTTTACTTTCTCAGTGCAGGGCCACCCATTGGAGCACAATAAGCTTACCAGGAGACATACTCTTAAAGAAAAGTGACTCTCCCTCCCTGAGGATACATCAATTCTTCTATACCCCTATAACGGTAGTTAAAAGATCATGGAAATTTGCAAATTCTATCTTAGAATTATGAATGAGTTCATTTTGTCAGGATTCTGCAGGCACAAGAATCGGTGACCCATTCATTTGCACACTTAAGAATCACACGAAAACCACTAAATTAGAAGCCATCACATATTCGCAGAGGGCCTGGTATAGATTCTTAAAGGCTCGGTGCTAGCTACATCAGTCTGTGAAATCAAATGAGGTTTGCTCGTGTTGATTTAGAGGACCTTTGTAACTTTGATCTTCTCTATCCTCTGCTTTTTTCACCTTTTCCTTCACTACTTCCACATTGTTCTTTAAGCTCTGAGGAGAGAGATTTATTGGAGGCATCCTATGTAGGGCTAAGTGTTAGATAGTGTTACGTCAACTTGACAAAAGCTAAAATCATCTAAGAGGAGGGAACTTCAGTGAGGAAAATGCCTTGAGAAAATAGGCTTCAGGCAATTCAGCAGAACATTTTCTTAAATAATCATTGGTGGTGCAGGTCCCAACCCATTAGTGTAGTGTCATCCTTGGGTTGATGGTCCTAGCTTCTATAGGAAAACAGGTTGAGCAGACCGTGGGCAACAAAACAGTAAACAGAACAGAAGCCTTCATGGCTTCTGCATCAGTTCTTGCCTCCAGGTTCCTTCCCCGTTTGAGTTCCTTTCATGACTTCTGGGATGAGCAGTGATATGGAAGTGTGAACCAAAAAAAACCCTTTCATCTCAATAATTGAAACTCTAACTTTGACATGCCCCAAGGTCTCTCACACTGCCCAGTGGGTCTTTATATTTGTTCCCATGTGCTGAGAAAGCTTCTCTGATGATAGCTGAACAAAGCACTGATCTAAGAGTATCAGCATACATTTTCTTCTTCAATTCTCTCTCATTTTCATATTTTGGATTAACTCCCTTATTAACCTCTTTGTTTAGTTATCTGGGAATATATCTATATTTTCTAAGTAATTATTAGTTTTGAATCCTTTATCAGGCAGTTCTTCCAAATCTTTTACTAGGTGTCAAAAATTTTTGAGTTAGTATATTATATGTGTGTGTGTGTGTGTATGTGTGTGTAGATAGATAGATTTCAGTTTTTATCTTGTTTTATTCTTGCTATGACATGCATGTATAAAGTTAATTGCATTTTTTTTTAAATTCTAGTTACCTTTCTTTTTTTCTTTTTGTGTTCAATTTTGCCATGTGCTATAGAGAACTAACTCCTAGAGATGCGTGAAGTTTTCTTCTTTGGGTTTATGATTTAGAGCTAGATGTTTTATCTAAAACCTTCCTCTCTGGGTCAGTTAATTCTCTGTGTAAACTAAGGTCTATTGAAACTATCTAAGGCATTACATGTACAGTATAATACCCTCCACATAGCTGTAAAACTTATCAGAAGTTAAGTTGTATTCTCCATCCTGGGTCAATAGCTAACACTGCAGCTACTTGGAGATTCATGAGTTCCCATGAACCCATGGGCCAAAATAGTATTTAAATCCTATCTCCCCTCTCCTTGTGTGAAGATTTATCTGGTGCCATTTTAAGACACAGAACTCACCACTCTTTCATAGGTCTTCCCCTGGTTTGAGACTGCTCCTTGCCTCGAGTCCAACACTACATCCGTAGTGACTGAGACATGTAGAATTTTCCAAGTTTCTCTGTTTCAAATCTAGTCTTAAAATGGACCTATGAATTCTTATAAAGATTTTGCAAGGTGTGAAACTTTTTGTATACCTCTGTATGTATCAGAAGTCAAAACTTTTTCTAACTCTGGGGAGACAGCTTTCTCTAAAGCAGCTGCAATAATAATATGGAATGCACTGAGCAGTTTTGAATAGTAGAAATCTTTTAAGAACTATTCAGAAAAATTTAATGGAAAAATGTCACCTTTTATACTTTGATTTTTAAAATTTTAATGATTTAGCTCATTTTTCTATTTTAACACATATACATATGTGTATATATATATATATATATATATATATTATATTCTAATTAATTTTTCTCTCTAAACTCACTTAACTCTCTTCCATCCCTATTATCCCTTTTGGTCCACCAGTATCTTTACCAGATTTATTACCTTTGGTTATTTTATGCTTATTTTAATCAGGGCCCTTTGTGTGATTTGGACTGTCAGCTGGACCCTGGTGGGGTTATTAGTGGATATATAACTAGAGGCAATACTTCCACCTCTCTTGAACCTATCAATCTGGAGCATATAGTTTAAGAGTGAGTGATAGGTCCCCTAGACCCCTCATCGGGCAATTTCTGGTTGTTGATGGAGTCGTTCTTGTGCAGACTCAATACAGGCCCCCTCAGATATTGTGAGACATTGACTGCAGTCACATCGTCTTGCCCAGAAAATGGTATGTCACAACATTTCTCCTTATCTTTTGTCACCTATCTAGTTTCTCTCTTCCTGAAATTTTCTCTAAGCATTAGAAGAGGTGATGTACATCTTCTAAAAGGCTAAACCCACCCACATTTGTTATTTAGTCTTAGCCATGTGTATAGGCTCTTGCATAGCAACTTGTCTATGTTCAGAAATTGGGAAGAGAAGTTCTCTAATTAAGATAGATATTTTTCTATGACAAGTATTTACAAGTGGATTTATGTTCTTTCAATATCACTACAAACTTGTATTTAACTTACTTCATAGGTATTTGAAATGCCCTACCATGTTTTGTTTAGTTTTGTTGTTGTTGCTGCTGTTATTTAATTTTTATTTTCATTTTTCTTTTTAAATCAGGTTACAGGACCCAGGTTATGAATTCCCTTTAATTAAATGAACCTGCAGTCCAGGCAGAGGTCAGTTGGTTGCATCCATAATATTAGGCATTAGTGCAACAACTGAATAAGTGTGCACATCTTGCCTGGGGAGATGGTCTTGTGGTTTACAGGATTCACAGTAAGGTCGGTCCATTAATGGCTTTTCTTCTCACACAGCCTCTATTATAATCCCAGGTGGTAACCTGGGTTTATGAAAACTAGCAGGTAAGAACTTCCACTTCACTTTTAGCTTGATTTATCCTTATATAGCTAAATTGTGGGTATCTTTGGTAAGAAGATTTAGCAAACTGTTCTAGTGAACAAACAAGAGAAATGGCAAGAACCTGGGATCCTCTGAAAGTTAATCTGTCCCTGACATTGTGCCTTTAAAATTTTAAATATTTACTTGCTAACAATTTTGAGATTAAACTCAGGAGTAAGTTTTAGTCTTTGTATCAGAAATCCTTGATTAATTAGTATATTTTAATGAAAATTGGTACTTTATTATAAGAACATCCTATGTAACAAAGTGAAAATTTTAAGGTAGATTAAAAATGCATCTATTTATGATTAATTTTTTCATTTATAGTAAAATGCTTCCAGCCAGATTAAATGTTATGAATTCAAGTAACAAATATATACATTTTCTTCAGTCTACTTGGATCCATTGAGGGAAATTGTAGGTACTAGGGAATAGTTGATTTTTGAAAATAGACACTGATTTTTTTTTTGTTGTTGTATTGTGAAAATATATTGAGGAAAAGGTATACATTTTGCCTAACTTTTTTGTTTTTATTTTCTGTTTTAAATTATATTTGATTCTATGTATGAATTTGTTTGCCCTTCAAATCTTGTCAGAAACTGCTGAAATAGCATATGAATAAACATTCTATTGCCAAAATCAAACACCATGACCATCGCAACTCATCAAGCCAAGAGTAGAGTCGAGCTTATTCTTCCACAAGACTAGAGTTCATGATGGCAGAGCAACAACCAAGAAATGGCATCAGTAAATGCTGAGAGGTCAGACTTCAGTCCACATGCACTAGGCAGAGAGAACACAAGGCAGAAATCCAAGTCTTTGTGAAATCTGGAAGAAGCTTAGGAAGAGGGTGACCCTGTAGGAGAAGCAGCAGTCTCAATTAACCTGAGATCTCTAAGACACTGGATCACCAACCAGGCAGCATACACCAGCTGATATGAGGTCCCTAACACATATATAGCAAAGGACTGCCGTGTCTGGCCTCAGTGAGAGAAGATGTGCCTAACCCTCAAGAGACTTGAGGCCCCAGGGAGTGGGTAGGTCTGATGGCATGGGCATGGGTGGGGAGAAAATCCTCATGGACATGCGGGAGGAGGTATGGGATGGGGAGTGGTGGTGGGGTAGGTAGACCAGAATGGGGATGAAGACTGGCTTGTAAAAAAGGATTAAAAAATAAATAAACAAACAAATAAATGAAATTAATGAAACTCAATATCAAGACTTACCTCCGTCAACCAAACCATACCTCCTTATCTCTTCTCAATCACTCTACCAACTGCGGACCAAGTCTTCAAATATGTGTCCGTGAGCTCCGCTTTCAGTCAAAACACCACATTCCAGTCCATGTCACCTATAGGCTTGTGGAAATATTATAAAGCAAAATGCATCCAGTCCATCTGCAAAAGTCCCCAAAGTCTTTGTCAATCTGAACACTAAAAGTTCATTTTTTTGAGACTCCGGGGAATCTTATTTTAAACCACTGATTAAGCAAAAATCACATTGCATATTTCCAAAATACAATGGCTCAGGATATGCATTATTAATCCAAAAAAGGTAAAAGGTAAAACAAATTTAAAAAATTGTCCAAATGAATACCAAAAAGTATTTGGCCAAACTGAATCTCCTGTAGTCTATGTCTGATGTCAAGGACCTTAGATTGCTCTGCCTTATTAGTTTCTATGACTCATTTTTGGGTTAGTTTTGCTTCCTGTTTGCATCTCTTTTTGAAAGGTATCCCTTAGATCAGGAAACTCTGACATCTTTGGGTCTCCAGTACTCTGGAAGCTGTACTTTTCCAGATTCTTACAATGTTTTCTCAAGGTCTTTATTCAGGAATGAACTCATCTAACAATAACTGTCCTCAGCTGCCCTCTATTGTTGAAGGGGAAGATACTTAAACCCCTCTACTGATGTATCCTTCATGAATCTAAACCAGAAACATATGGATGACAATCCCATATTCCATGTCCCGCCCCTCATCTCATTGGTTCATTGTTGCTTTTTAAGATGAAAAAAAAAAAATTCCCCGGAGGGCTCTCATCACCTTATCCCATTATAGATCAGCCTTCAGCTTAATATTAACTCTTTCAGGACACAAAATGACTCCAACATTGTCTTGGTTCCTTCTCTTCAAACTGATTGTTTTATATAGCTTCTTGTCACACTGGCTATTTATTGCTATAGATCACTCTACAAAGTTGACACTAGATTGTCTTAAAATCCCCCAATGTCAAGAAATGTGTCCATTACTATTCAATTTAGCCTCACACGAATTCATAATAAGAGGGCAGAAAGTTGAAAATTTCTTTGACAAAATATCTCAAAAACCAGGCTGTAGACCAGTCAGTTATATTATTCCCCTCTTAAATCTCTTGAACTGCAGTCACTATGGTCCAAATAACTCATACAAATGTTCTCTTCCAAACTCTTATTAGGATTGCCCATTAAGTTCTACATACTAAGTTTAACCACTTTTCTAGTCCAAAGACCAAAGCGCTCCACATTCCACTCAAATCCTGCAAGTTCAGGCCTGTTACACTAACAACCATTTCTATGGCACTAATTCCTATTTCTGGTTTCTATATTACTGTGATAAAGCAGCACAAGGGAATTTATAAAATAAAGCATTTAGTTGGATATAGGACTTTATAGATCCATGATGGCAGAGAGCATATATGGCTACATGCTTCAGTGACATATCTCTCCTAATAAGGCCACAGCTCCTCATATTTCTCAATCAATTCTGTCAGTTGGGGACCATATACTCACTTCCATGAGGCTATCAGAACATTCTCATTCAAACCATCACACACAGTATTAGCTACAAGAGGAATGCGATTTAACAACAACCCAAACAATTATTTAAATTTCCACTTTTCTAAATTAAGACAGTAAATGTATATAAACATAAATTGATATATCAATTATCCATTCAAAGAAGAAACAAGTTTAATTTTAGCAATATCTTTATATGGTTTCAAATTTCCATTTATAGTTATATAGAAAAATGTTCTATGTTATAAATGCAAGAAATGTTTGAGATGTCATTAAATTATATGATTCTATTTGCTTTTGAAAGTGATTTGATTCTTAAATTTGACATATTTTACAGGAAATGATTTACCTCATAATATTATTATGACTTGAAGACTGATGTTACAAAATTATTTATAAGTAAAATAGATTATTTACATATAGTCCAATTATTAATTGATTAATATATATATACATATATATATTCCAATGGTTAATATCACATAGTATTTGTTTTGCATGACATAGCACTACAAATATTGACATTTTGTTTTGATATGTGTACCAATGTTCCTGAGAAAAATCATCTGTAATTGTTTTTTGAGGCTTTTTATGTGGATTTGGTATCAGAGTAACTATAGATTCATATAATGTCTCTTCTCTTTCTAATTTGTGAAATAACTTCATGACTATTGGTATTAGCTCTTCTTTGAAAATCTAGTTGAATTCTGACCTAAAACTGTATAGCTATGGGCTCTTCCTCACCCTTAGGGTTTATAAATCTGTTTAAGTTGTTTATCTGATCTTCATTTAACTTCATTGAGTGATATCTGCCAAGAAGATTATCCATTTCTTTTAGATTTTTCAATGGTAATAGATATGTTTTAATAATATGTCATCATAATTCTCTGGTTTTCCTCACTTTTAGTTATGTTACTTTTTTTAAAGTTCTGATTTTGTTAATTTGGATATTCTCTTCATCTTTTGGTTAGTTTGAATAAATGGTTTGTGTATCTCGATTTTCTCAAAACAAAACAAAACAAAAACAAAAACTCTCACAGCTCTTTGTTTTATTGATTCCTTTTATCCTTCCCTTTGTTTCAAACATATATTTCAACCTTCAATTGGATTGTTTCTTTCATCCTTCTCTTTGTTCTAAAGCTTTCAGATGTGCTACAAATTTGGCAGTATGATATCTGTCCAACTATTTTATGTAGGCACTTTGTGCTATAAAATTTCCTCTTTGCACCAGTTTATTGTGCCCCATATGGTTGAATATGTTGTGCATTATAGTCATTGGATTCTAGAAAGACTTTAATTTATTTTTTTTCATTTCTGTCTTAATACAATTTTTATTTGATACAATGTTGTTCACTTTTCATGTGTTTGTAAGCTTTCTGTTTTTTTCTGTTGTTGTTTATATCTCGCTTTATTCCATGGTTGTCTGACAGGTGCAGGGTCATATTTCAATTTTCTTGTTTCTAGTGATACTTGGTTTGTATGAGAGAATATAGTCAATTTTAAAGAAAGTTCCATGAGGTGCAAAGAAAAAGATTATTTTGTGTTTGGGTGAAATGTCTATGAATATCTGTTAGGTCCATTTGGTTTATAAGATGTGCTGTCTCCAGTATTCCTCTGTTTAGCTTTTGTCAAAATGACCTGTCTATTTTTCAGATTGGGTATTAAAGGAACTCACTATCAGTGCATGAGGATAGACATGTGATTTAAGCTGTGCCAGTACTTCCTTTGCAAAAGTGGATCTCCTTGTGCTTCCTGCATAGATATTAAGAATTGAAATATCATTTGGTAGATTTTCCCTTTGATAAGCATGGAATGTTCTGCCTCATTCTTTTTATTAGTTTTGATTTGAAGTGAAGTCTATTTTGCTAGATATTAAATTGTCTGCACCCTGTTTTCTAGATCTATTTACTTGGAATATGTTTCTACAATCTTTTATCCTGAGGTAAAATAAGTAATCTTGATGTTGAGGTGTATTTGTTGGAAACAATAGAAGGATGGTTTTTGCTTTAATATTCATTCTATTAGTCTGTGGTTTTTTTTAATTAGGAAATTGATATTTTTGATATTGAGAGATAGAAATGTTCACAGATTGTTGATTTCTATTATTTCATAGATTGGGGTGATGGTTGTGATGATGATAATAATAGTGGTGGGGATCTGGTGGTGGTATGTGTGTTTCCGTTCTTTTGGTTTTGATTGTATGAGATTATTTATTTCCTCTGTTTTCATGGTTAGAATTAGCATCCTTTCTGGGCACTGGTGGCGCCCCCTATAATCCCAGCACTTGGGATGCAAAAGCAGGAGAATTTCTGAGTTCGAGGTCATCCCCCCCCCCCAAAAAAATAGCATCCTTAGGTTGAAGGTTTTCTTCTAGCACTTTTTTATAGGACTGGATTTGCAGATATTGTTTAAATTTGACTTTATTGTAAAATATCCTATTTTTCACAATTTAAAGTGATGTAAAATTTTGTTGGGTACAGTAATCAAGGGTGGTATCTGTGATTGCCTTTAGTCTTGAATACATCTGTTCAGGCCTTCCTGACTTTTAGAATCTCCATTAAGAAACCAGGGGAAATTCCAATCATTGTACCTTTATATGTTATGTAGTTATTTTCCATTGCAACTTTTAATATTTTTATTGTTCAATATGTTTAATCTTTTGATTGAAAGAGGTCTTTCATTTTTGGTCCAATGTACTTGATACTATGTATGTTTTTCATGCCTTTGTAGGCACATCACCTATTTAGGTGATTTAGGAAATTTTTTCTTGTTTAATTTTGTTAAAAATATTTCCTTGATCTTTGATGTAGAATTCTTCTCATTTTTCTATTCCTATTATTCTTAGGTTTAGTCTTTTCACAGTGTCTCAAATTCCCTAGCTATTTTGTGTCATGATTTTTTTTTAAGATTTGACATTTTCTTTGAATGATGTATCTATTTCTTCTATTATATATTCAATGATGCCTGTGCTTTTTTCTTCCATCTGTTGCATTTTGTTGGTGGAGTTTGTCTCTGTAGTACTTGGTCAAATTCCTAAATTTTTCAGTGTTAAAAAGCTCCAGCAGTAAATCCACCTTGCATAAGCCAGCAAGAGCAGCTATGTTACCATCAGCCACCAAAATGCAACACATTTATGCTTTTGCCATGACTTCTGTGTTCTCTGTATGTTCAGGTGCTGTACCCCTTTATAAAAATCCTCTGCCCTCTCTCTCTGACCTCTTTTAGCCTTTCACCTTCACTCAGAGTCAGCCTCTGTATACCACCCAAATACATTTCTCACATGAGATATCTTGTCTGGTGTGATCTGTTAGTGGCACACCTTGGCCCCAACCCATATATATATATATATATATATATATATATATATATATATATATATATATATTCTTTATTGCTTCTATTTCTGTTTTCAAGTTTTTACAAGTTTTATTTGTTTCTTTGAAGTATTTGGTTGAGTTTTTCTGGGTTTCTTTAAGAGACTTATTCATTTTTTTCAATTGTTTATTTGTATTTTTCCAGATTTCTTAAATGGATTTATTCATTTCCTCTTTAAGGAACTCTATCATATTCATGTAGCTGGTTTTAATGTCTTTTATTTTTCGTGTGCTTTAGTATGTTGTACTATTCAGGACATTCTGTTATAGCATAGCTGAGCTCTAGTGGAGACTTTGTCCTACCTGTTATTGGTTATGTTCGTAAGCAAGCATCTAGACATCTGGGTTTGAGACGATTTTAGGTCTAAGTGCTGATTCTCTAGCTTACTTATGTGGGATGCATGTTTGTTCTTTGTTTTCTGCTTCCTCTCTGGATTTTCAGAAGGCATGGTGGCTGTCTAGTGCCTGTTTTACTGCCCTTCACATCTGGTGTGTTCACAGGGAACGCCTGCTGATGTTAGAGGCTGAGATGCATTGACCTGTAAGAGATGGAAATTAGGCAGGCAGGGATGGTCCCTGTGGTTCATAGGATACATGAGTGGAGGAGGAAGGGTGTAGCTGGTGAGATCTTTCAGTTTTGGGGAAGAAACTGAGGAACTGGGTCTAAGTGAACACAGAGAGCAGAGAAGGTGTGGGGGCAGCCCACCTGGTTTTCTATGGGTGTGGCCCGTGTTGGAGCAAACAGCATGTGCTTGAGTTGGTCCCGGGATACAGGAATGAGTTAGAAATGTAAGGGGTGGTAGCTATAGTCTGTGGGATCCACATGAGATGCAGACAAAAAGGTGTGGAGCCAGGCTGCACTTGGTGATCTGTTGCAATGATAGGGATGAGCCTAAAGCATTGTGTCTAGGGGAACAGAAGAGTAGAGAAGTTCATCAGGCAGGTTACCTGATCTTCTGATGTCTGCCTGAGCTCGGGACAGGGAAACAACAATGAATGGTGTGAAGAAAGCCAGGAGTGGATGATCTGTGGAACACACAGGATTCAGGGAGGCTGCAGCTGGTGTTCTCCTCCAGTGCTAAAGAGAAGTCTAAGGGATTAGGTCTGGGGAATAGGGAGAGAGATTTGTAGGCCTACATGGTGTGGTCTGTCATATTATATTATTCCTTAATGGACTTCCAGTAAATGTCTCATTATTTAAAACATTATTTTCTTATTGTATTTTATATTAATACATTTTATGGAATCATGTTTTAGACACAGTTTTATAAATGTAACTGCTAAAAAAAATGTAACTGCTGTTCTTTTATTCCAAGACAATATAAATTTCAAACTCACTTAGAAAAATACAATGGGTTTTATTTTATTTTTTAGAATTATCATATTACCAGACATTAACATATCCATTTAATAGAAATGTAATTATTTGAGATCTTTTTTGGCTGATAAATTATTCAGATATTAGAAAGTAAGACTATGATTCTGGTACAGATTTGGTAGATTTCAATAATTTTTTCATGCACAAAGCCAAAAATGCAATTACTGAAGAGTTCATAATCTTCCAAATTATTTAAAAAGAATTAATCCTATTTTAATGAGCATAGATTCCCAAAGTAAATGTACTGCTTTCTTTGATCTAAAATTTCTTCATTCTACACATGCTTTTTCAAATAATTGGGCTATCTCATGTTGGCTCGTGACAGGTAAAATTGGACAATATAAAGGATAAGGTATCATAGATAAAAGTTTTCATAGATATATTTGTTCTTTACCTACTAACGTCATGTTAAAATATATTCTTAAGTCTGATACTGAGTTAGTTTTTCTTCAAATTAAATAATAGTTGGACATTTTCTTTAAGAAATAGTTATAAAAATTCCATGGTTGGTAAAGTGCATATATGCCCAAATCAAAATTCATTTTATCTATTAATATCTAGTTTTTAACTGTGGTTAAACACTAGACGCCTGGTTGCTCTACAAAGGAAAATTATTTGAAAAATATGCAGCAACTGTAAATCACACATCCCTTGCAGAGAGCATAAGGGAGCAAATGGCTTCCTTTGAATGATATCACTTTATAGTATAGTTTTGTTTATATGTGCGTTCTACTTATTATTTTATTTAGATTTTATTTGTGATAATAAATTTGGTTTATCTCTGAATTAAGGTATGGTAGGGGTGAATTCAGTTGAATTCATACATATAAATACATTGGTAATCATTTGGAAGATTAAAGATTCTAGCTTGCTCTTTGGTACTTCTTACTATTTGAATATTTTCCATTTTTCATTTTTATTTTAAATCATTTTTTGCTTAATAAATAATTATATAAGAATGTTTTTTTATTTTAAAATTTTTTCAATTCAAAAGCAAAAGTAAATGACCTCTTTATTAAAATCCCCAGTAATTATGTAGACTGTGTGGTTTTCTCAGATATTAAAATTTGAGTCACTATTGGTTTATGATATTGGAATTGAAATTGGAATATGAATGTATTAGAATGTCTATGCTAATTAAACTGAATCTACAAGAACAACATGCTAAGACATGATTAAACCATAGATCACTGTTTGCTGAATCCATGTCACTATTTTAATCTGTTCCAAAATGTTTTATTGGAAGGAAATGGAAGTTCCTCAGTTACCATTTTACTTCAGGTATTAAGAATAATGATCATATAGACACAGTCATATGAAAATATGTAGGTACATATTAGTATATTTATAGTAGAAAATTGTTTTAACAAATTCAGATAGAAGATGTCGTTACAAGCTGTCTTATAATATAATTAATAATAACTGGCATAATTATGTCCTGTTTTAAACACCCGAGAATTGGAGAGCTATGGTGTATTAAGACAAGAGCCATATAGGGAGTCAGAAATTGTAAGGGAAGGGCTAAAGATATATGTTTCAACTCAGAACAGAAAATAAATTAATCCTCATCATTTCATTTGAGGCTTTCCACATTTAGGGTGGTATCTGTCTTGTTGGATAAACATAACCTATTTCTAGCAATTCAAATGATAACACTTTCAAAATAACCCACATAGAATCATCCAGAAAGAATTTGTAATAACTATGTAACAGGTGACTAACAAGTTATATTGAAATAAATATTTAGTCATCACAGAGGCATGCATGTTAACTGTATTGGCTGGTTTTGTGTGTGTGTCAACATGACCTAAGCTAGAGTCATTAGAGGGGACAAACCTTCAGTTCAGAAAATGCCTCCACTAGATGCATCCATAAGACATTTTCTCAATTTTGGATCAAAAGTGGAGGGCCCAGCCCATGGTGGGTGGTGTCATCCCTGGGCTGGTAGTCCTGCGTCCTATAAGAAGTCAGGATGAACAATCCAGATGAAGCAAGCCAAAAGCAGCATCTCTCCATGGCCTCTGCATCAGCTCCTGCTTCCAGGTTTGTGCCCTAATTGAGTTCCTGTCCTGACTTCCTTTGATGATGAATAGAGATGTAGAGGTTTTAGCTGGAGAAACCCTTTTCTCCAGCTTGCTGTATGGTCATGGTGTTTTGTCACAGCAATAAAGCCCTAGCTGTGACATAGTTTAAATGGAAAAACCTGATATATTGGTGCAAAGTATACATTTAAATTTTTTGTGCCAAATAAATACCCATAAAGAAATTTTCACAGATATACTTGTGAATATTTCAGTGTACGGGGTTTGTATTTCTAATATGATTATTATGTTTGTTCTACTTTCAGGGACTCCATGAAAAATACTTCAGAACATATAAAGATATTAATACATAGATGCTTCTTAACAAGAAATGTGTGATTATATATACCTATATGATGGTTGTCTCAGTTTGTGTTTCTCTTGTTATTATAAGACAGCATTACCAAAAGCAATATTGGAAAAGATTTATTTCATCTTATACTTGTATGTTACAGTCCATCAACAAGGAAACTGGGAACAGGAATTCATGGCATGAAACTGAGGCAAATCTTAAGCAGAAGGCATGGAGAAATGTTTCTTACTGGCTTACTCATCATGGTTTTCTCAGTATGCTTGTTTTAGTATCCAACACAATAGTCCCAGAATTTGTATCACCTACACTGGGGTTGGTCCTCTAACACAAATCATTAATAAAAATCATCTTACAGGCTTTTCCAGAGGTCAGTCTTTTCTGGCAATTTGTCTATTGAAGTTCCTTTTCCCAAATGGCTCTAGTTTATTTTAAGTTGACATAAAAAGGCACAATAATATACTCAGTCATACATGTATATTGATAATCAGCCAAAAGGAATATATAGAATATTAAAAAACAAAAATAGATATTACTTCCAGTAAGTACCTTCAAATTCTTTGTGTAATACTACTAAACCTTTGTAAGTATAGGCATTATAAAATAATTTAGCAAATATGCAGCTATTAAGTATAAATTTATCATTTCTCATACACTCATCCACAAAATGTAACACTTTCACTTAAAAATTACCTTCCCGCAATATTCATGCTGTTTCATATTTTATTTAGCCTTTTAAATTTTTGCATCAGGTTTAGAGGTACATTCATTTCCATTAATTATAACCTATTTTAATAGTCAATTGAATCATTAATATTCATATTACAGTCTATTCTTATTATAATATTCCTCTTTCTAATCAGAATATTCAAATCTTTGGTAGTACTCAGTGTTAACATCTCTTTAACAAGTCACTTGGGAAGCCCAGTTCCTTAGTGCACTGAGAGTGCATCTTGACATTGGGGTTTCTGTGCCTGTCAGACCTAATAAGAGTGTTAATCTCAGTAATCAAAAGTGGTTAATTATCAAGAACTTTCCTTTTTCTCCCCAAAAGCTATATGTACAGGATATTACTGCTTTATTAAATGCATATTCAGGCAAAATACCCAGCTATAAATAAGAGGTTTATTATTTACAAAATTGTTACCAGAAATTTACTCCTCTATTAGACCCTGGGAAAATTTCTCGGTCTTACTATCTAATGAAAATTTATCCCAAAATACTATAAATGCTTATATAAATGCTTGTAAGTGCATGGTCATGAAGCTTGAACAAATCTTAAGAGATGTCCAGAAATTAGTACATTAATTTTCTCATAGATTGCAAACCTTTTAAGAGTGTCATTTGAAACCATGAGAAAGCAATACAAATGAAAGATGATCAAAAAAATTGTCATTAGCTATTAGGACCCAAGCAAATAATTTAGTAGTTTTCATTAATGTCAAGTGGAATCACCCATTTGAAGTACATTCTTTAAGTATTATGATGTAATTAACCTTAATAGCAATATGTTATATTTTTCCCAATTACCTTCCACAGTATCAAATTTAGACCCATGGAGTGTTGCATTTATAGTTTATGCTCCCAGTGAACATCAGATGGAGATTTTAAAGGGATATTATATAATATGGTCTTCTGAATTATAAGTTTCTTAATAGCATAGTGATTGTTACTCTGCACAACCAAGGTTTTCTCCTCATGTCCCTCCAACCTTATCTTCCTGGGTAAAATTTAGTTTTACATTCCTCGACAATGTTGGAGTACATTTCCACTTTTGTGTATTATTCCTGACTCAGAGAATGTGGTTTAAAGTTTCTCTTCTGTGGACCTATGGATTAGAAATGTCCCCATAGGGTTCAGTGGTTGACTATATGGTTCTCAGTTAGTGGTGGTGCTTGAGAGATTATGGGGAAGTATGACCATGCTGGAGAAAGTCCATCAATGAGAGAGGGTTTTGAGAGATTAAGCTCCATTTCACTTGCACCGTGCCCTCAGTTTCATGTTCAATGTTAAATATATAATTGCCCAGCCTCCTGCCTCTGCAAATATGCTTGTTGCTGGCTGCTATTTCTGTCACAGCATGATGGGGTCTTATTCCTATGAAATCATAAGCTATGATAACCTTTCCCTTCCCTAAGTTGTTTTATTTTGTGGCCTATCGTGCAAAAGAAAAGAAGCCAATATACTTTTTTTCTTATTTCTCTTTCCAAATAATTGAGGACAGAAGCCGTTTACATAGCCTTTCATATAATCTTCTTTCAAGATTTTTCATGGATGAAGAACCTGATATTATTGTTATTTATACCCAATTAAAAATATACGGTTAAATTTTAATTTCAATATACCACAATGTTATCATTAGTTATTATGTCACTAGTTATTCCCTTCAAAAATCTAGACTTAGAGATTAGGTAGATATTGAACAATTAAAATCACTGGCTATTCTTAAAGAGGATACGGCTTCCATTCCCAGCACCTCTGTGATATTGCATAACCACCTATACCCCCAGTTCCAGAACATCTGGTGCCTTTTTTTTTTTTCCTTTGATTCTTCCTGGCACCAGGTACCATGTGGTACACAGACACCCATGCAGACAAAAGAATCAGAAATACAAAATAATAATAATAATAATAATAATAATAATAATAATAATAACCATAGAGTTAACAATCTTTGTCTATAAGCTCAAAAAAAGGCATTACAAGTTAGTTTCACCATGATTCATTCAAGTTTGACCTCTGAAATATATAATATATTCAGGAATAGAGTCACACTTCAGTGATCTGGAAGACAGGCAAGGGCAATGGCAATAGCTTTTATTATTTTGGGTCTCTTGGATTCCAATGAACCACAATTAAAGAAGGTTCCCCATATCCGGTGCTGAGGATTTTGTCAGAAAATTTATGGCTCTCAGGTATAACGTTATTACTCTAAGTGAAAATCTTTCCAGGAGAGGAAACTGGTGAATACGCAGCCTTGGTTGCAGTAGAAACCACACAACTGAAGGGGACATGGAAAAAGAGCAGAGATTTGGTACTGGACTGCAGAGTCAGAGTCCTCAAAGGGAGACCAGTTTGCCACTGGTGAAGATGTAGCTACACACACGAACACAGTGAAAAATGACAGGACAATCTCACCCCCCCCCCNAAAAAAAAAAAAAAAAAAAAAAAAAAAACAGTAACAGCTATGGAATGGCTCTAGCCTACACCTATGAAATGAGCTGTGTTTGCTCTGAGGAGAAGAGGCTTGGAGGTAGAAAGGCCAAAGCTTTTTGGGACTCAGGATATCACAAATGAATCTTACATGAAGTAGAGTGAACTATAAGCTTTGATTTACACTGTTGTGTTTTGGCTCTGCCCTTATTTGATTACTTCCGTAATTTGATTATCTCCTTTTGAAATAAAAGCATACGTAACTTACAAAACGAGTTTCAGTTTTTAGCGAGACCTTGGATATATTAAAGAGACTGAAATCTTGAAGACTTCCGTCTTCTGTATTTCTTACTGTATTGGTTAGTTTAATGTCAAATTGACAGGACTAGATTCAAATGAGGGGAGGGAACCAAGACCAAGGAAATGCCTCTATAAGCTCAGGCTGTAGGCTGACCTGTAAGGATGAGGGAGGATCGAATTCATTGTGGGTGGCGTTTCTCCTGTGTGGGGCCCATGGAAGTTAATCTTGTGGAGGAAGAAACGGGATTAAGAGGGAAGCACCATGGGCTTCTGCTACCTCTTGAGAAGTTCAGATCTCACATGATCTAAGGTAGATCCCAGTATACAGGTGAAGCAGAACAAAGGACCCAAGACCAAGGTGACGACTGCTTCCATGTATTCATGGAATTCCCCAGGTGATCCACTGCCTCCCATACATAGTCAAGGACAAGCAAATCAGATTTGGCAGGACAGTATATGTAGTGCCCAATTTGGCCTTTGATTATGTAACTGCATCCTGATTGGCTGAAAAGTTATATATAAATTTATTGTCATTAACAATGAAGTTAAATCTGTACTCTGATGCTGGTCTTTGGAGTCCAAATCCCAGGAATCTTGCTGGGCTCTGTCTTCACCCCTGCAACCCCATTTCTTGGTTCCTGGTCCCACACTCCTGGACTGGTGATTCAGGGTTTTATAAGAAAGCACTGTGAACAAACTATGAGACACAAGCCAGTAAGCAGTATTGTCCAGTCATGTCAGTATGAGCCCCTGTCTCTAGGTTCCAATCGAGTTCCTGTCTTGGCTTCTCTCTGTGGACTGTGACTCAGGAGATGTAAGCTAAATAAATTCTTTCCTAACCAAGTGACTTTTGGTTATGTTGTTTCATCAGGGCAAAGATAACTCCAGCCACAATAGTTACACTCTATTTTATATTGTGATATTGATATTTAAATGAGATTTTAGTGAGGAACAAGGAAGAAAATTTATCATTTAATAGTAGTGTGTTGGTGTGTGAAGCAGACCTGAGGTTAAATAGCCTCATTATTGTTTTGTTTCTTTGTTTTTGTCAGCTTGACATAGTCTAGATTAATCTAGAAAAAGGTACCTCAGCTGAGAAAATACCTCCATCTGATTTTCTGAAGGCAAGCCTATATCCTTATTAGTAATAAATAACACAGAACATGCTGTGATGTTCCTCCAAAGGTTCTTAATGTTGACTATTGTGGTGTTATTATGGATAACACAATATTAAGGATTGGTATTGGTGATGAAAAAGGAAATCAATACTGAGGGATATGCAACAAAAAGTGTTGCAATTAAAAAAAGACATTTTTTGACTAATGATTCATGAAAGATGACTCATATTACAGGGAGCAGTTCGACCACTGAGCAGGGGGTCCCAGGTGGTATAACAAAGCTGGCTGAGGAAAGATGGAGAGAAAGACAAAGAGCAATGTTTCTCTATGGTTTCTGCTTCAGTTCCTGCTTTCAGCTTCCTGCTTTGAGTCACTGCTCAATTTTATCTCCCCTAATTATGAACTACAACTAACAAGCCAAATAAAAACTTTTCTTCCCCAACTTACTTCTGGTCTATAGATATCTCAACAACATAAAAGTAATGAAGACAGTATATATGCATATGCAAACATCTATGTATTATACATGTATGTTAGTAAATATAAAATAATATATATCTTTATGGCCTTTTCATAAATCCATAATATTATTTATTTTTCTTAACTATCTATATCCTCTCTAGTTGAAACTTCTACAATTTTTTTCTCATCTTATCTTCATAAAAAAGTTAGCCTTCTCTAGAGGTCTTTTTCTCACTGTTTCACAATACATCTTTACTTTCTTGGTTCATATTAGTCTAAGTTATGTACCTCTTTATAAAACTTTAGGTTAAGTTACACAAATAATAAACATGTAACATTTATCTTCTCTGTGTTAGACCACAATTCATTACAATATTTTCTAGTTTTACTCATTTATTTGAAAATTTTATAATTTCACTTTTATACCTGAAAAGAATTATATTGTACATGTGTACAACATGGTCATTGTTCATTCATTGGTTCAAGAATATTTAAGCCATTTCATTTTCCTAGCTATTATAAACAGAACAGCAATAATCACAGGTGAGGAAATGTTGGTAGAGAAGAGTGGCAGATTCTTTGGGCATATGTCAAATAGTGGTACAGTTATGGAATCAACACATCTACTTTTGTTACTTGGAGGACTAACCACTCTAATTTCTACAGTGGCTGCAACAATTTATAATTCTACCAATAATTCATGAGGATTCCCTTCCCTGAATCCTCACCAGCATTTTCTATCAGTACTTTCTTTCTTTTGGAAATTCTGACTAGTATAAGGCAAAATCTTCATATAGTATTTTTCATTATCCTAATTATGAAAGATGTTAAACCTTTAAGATATCTTTTTACCTTTTTCAAATTTATTTTGTGAATTCATTCAGATCCACTGCTCATTTTTTTTAAGTGTTTCCTTTGCTGGGGGCTGTTTATGGGTTATTTTCATTTTGTGGATAGTAATCTTCTATTTGATGCATAGCTGACAAAGATTTTCTTCACCTTTGTGAAGTTCTTCTTCACTCCATTCATTTATTTTTCTTTGCTAAAAGGAAGCATTTAATTATTATGAGGTCCTATTTATAAATAGGTGGCCTCAATTCTTAGGTAAATGGAATTCTATTCAGAAAGTCTTATCCTACACATATTGTGAAGGTCCCGGGAGTAGCACTTGTAGTTGTGGCCTTGTTGGAGTAGGTATAGCCTTATTGGAGGAAGTCGGTCACTGTGGTTACAGGCTTTGAGACCCTCTTCCTAACTACCTCGTCAGCTCCTAGCTTCCTTTGAATGAGATGTAGAACTCTTGGCTCCTTCTCCAGCACCATGTCTGTCTGGATGCTGCCATATCTCCTGCCATGGTGATAATGGACTGAAACTCTAAATGTGTAAGTCAGACACAATTAAATGTTGTCACTTATAAGAGTTGCCTTGGTCATGGTGTCTTTTCTCAGCAATGGAAACCCTAACTTAGAAGTTGGTACTAGGGACTGGAGTATTGCTGTCATAGGCCTTTCCATGTTTTGTTTAGAGGAATGTGGATTTGGGGACTTAGGATTTGAAAAGTCATGGAATGTATTAAACAGTACTTAATGGAACATTATAGCAGAAACATTGGTACTGAGGGTGATTTAAATGCTGGAGAACATTCTTTCGATGTTTTGGTGAAAAGTGTTCTTAGCTCCAGCTAACCAGCATCAGGTGTCCCAGTAGTCCCTTCTGTCTTTCACTTTAAAGCCAGAGCCACATAGCTGAAGCTGCTGAGTTCTGCTGCTTGCTGAGGATCGAAAGTGGCCCCCTATTATCAGCTTTCTGATTTCCAACTCCCTAAGCTTGGCTTTCTAGGAATTTTCTCTGTAGATTGACCTTGAACTCAGAGATCTGCTTGCCTTTGCCTCTTGGGATGAAAGGTTTGTACTACCAAGCCTGGATCTCAATTAAACTGAGTGGGATCATGCTCTAACTGGGTGAGATCATGCTCCAAGGTCATTTCCCCCTTAACTCAAAGTTTGATATCCTTGAACAAAGGATTCAGCACCATTTTACTTCCTGGTGCTCCTTTAATACTAGATCCATATATTTTGTATTTTTCCTTTCTCGACTTGCTCCTTTTCATTAAAATGCTCTTCATAAGAGTGAACTTTAGTAAGCACACAACAGAATTTATACTAGGCTGTTTTGAGACTTCTTTTCACAAAGCAATTAATCTCAATCTCTTGACCTTAACCTCAAGCAGACTCTTAGAACAAAGGCGAAAAACAGCCATATTCTTCCCCAAAATACCACAGACAATATGGACTAGTCCATATTGAAATTCTTCTCCACTGAAACGTCTTGGGCCAAGTCAGCATAGAGCAAATCACTCGCAGCAACAAAGTCTTCCATATTCCTTCTAGGATAGCCAGTTAAGCCCCACTTGAAACATGCCAATGCTTTCCAACTACAAAGTTTCAACACCTACCCCATGTTTAAACTGCTGGAATACAAGCAGAGGGCAGTCTTGCCGATTCAATGCTGCCATAGTATCTCACACAAGGCAACAATAAGATACCAGAGAGAAGTCCTGGAGATGATCCAGTATTGACAGAACAGCAGAAGAGAGAGACCTTGAACAAAACCAATGACTCATTGCAATAAACATTTGCAAATAAAGATGTTTGGACAAAAGAGTGTATTATGTGGCATTCCATGACACATCACAGCTCTCAAAGTGAGATTTTTGTCTGTGTACGTTTGTATCTTTTTTTATTTGAGGGGATGCTGCAAGGGCAAAGGGCAGATATGAAGTGGTGGGGAGATGAGTGGGATGGAGTACTTTATGTCAAACTCACAAATAATAAGAAAAATGTAAAAATTATAACAGTTGCACAACTCCCTTACCATTATGAAGTAACAACAAAGTAATTTTATTTTTTGAGATAACTATTACATGAAGACTTTTATTAGAGAGTTGCAGTATTAGGAAGATTGCGAAACACTGAAATAGAGGACAGAAAACCACTGGAAATAATGGAAATGGTAGATAGTGAGGCACTCTATGTGAAAAGAGTAATAATATGAAATATGATGCTATTAAATATTTATGCTATTCAATACCATGGGTAATGTTTTTCTCATTTTTTTTTTTAAATTTAAATTGTCATTTAGAACACATTGTGACTACTTGGTTTTGTCAACAAACTATGTATGTGTTAAGTAAGAAATTTTATGTTCCTAAGAATTTTGGACTTTTTCTTAAACAAAACAAAACAAAATCCTCTACATTGACTTACTACTGTTGGTGATTTCTATGTCCTTATAAAGCACTATCCAGGACATTCTCTTATTTTTGTTTAACATTGAAATGATGAATAAATCAAGCTGAATAAGTTATGACATTGAATTATATGTTATTTTACTTAAACTAAGGTAATTTTAAAAGTCCTATGTTGTATCTTGGAATAAGTACACCAATAGTCTATTGTCTATTGTTTCAATCACTCTGAATATTCTTTTATTTTGCTACTTGCCATTAATTTTCTGGTATATATTTATTCAAGTGGTGTCTCTGCATGATGTTTCAGATTTTGTGAGTATGCTTTATCTTAGAAAATGGCATCCAACTCCATTGAATTATAACCATACTGGTGCTTTAACTGGAAGCTCCCGAAGACCACCACCCTCACGTCGCACTACTTCACTTCCGCATTGAATATTGTCTTATCTATGAATTCTGTCTGCCATATGCTTTATTGTGATCAGTCATTCAATGTGTATAACCTAAAGTCTGTGTCTTGAATTTTTAAGACTTTTATCTTGAAAACTTAAGATATACCAGTCAGGTTATCAACTGATCTTGCCAATATGTGGTCACTCTCATTCCATGCAAGGTACATAATTAGTCATTCATGTGCCTAATTGTTCATATGCCTATTATAATCTGTTTGTTGTTAGATATTTCTCCATCAATTGTTTTTCAAGTGTATGTCAAAGGTGTCTGCAGTGCAGCTATATTCTCTTGATTGCTCAGTATTAAATTGGGAGTTTGCACCATTTCTGTTAAGACTTGGGAAACACCATGGGAGATGGGGGCAGAGAGGACATAAAAGACAGCAGATAAGTAGGAAGACTATGAAATGCAGTCTTCTGAACACAGATAATGCTGTCATGATCCCCCAATAGTAGTGGTGGCCAACACTGAACCTATAACCTGGGTCTTCCTCCATTTGACCATGGATCTGAGGGGACCAACTGCTCTCTAATAGAATTTATAGCTGCAGTTGAGAACCTAGCATGTTACAATATATCATTTCATAGCCAGGGTCCAACAAATGATCCCGTTGAGTTTCTAAGGTTTTCATTAAAAAATAAAGCAGAATAAAAACAGCAACCGTAATACTCATAAATATGGGAAGTAACTAGTATGGAAGGAGGAGTTCATAAAACAGGGTTAAGAGAAAGTATAGGAGGAGGTTATAATAACCAGAATGATTATTATATTGTATGTATATCATTTTTAATGAAAAAAATCTCAGTAACAGTCAAAATTATATCTTTGTGGGATTAATGTAAATGTAAAAGTGTGTTACTAAAACAACAATGAATAAAATATTTTTTTAAAAAAGCAGTAGAAGTGAAAAGCCATAGAAAAACAGAACCTAATGTGCTTTAGTGACAGAGACTAAACAAGAGGGAATGGAAAAGACTACTTAAAAATTACAAATACAGGAAGAAAGAGATGATGTGCATATCTACAGACTTGGGAGAAGAGTCAGTTTTATGGCATGTACCATTGATAGACAGCAGATATAATTTCACTCAGAGCCTAACTCAGCCCTCCTTTTTAAGTGATTAGTTTATTGTTCGATTGATGAAAGCAGAGGTGACAGTGAGAACTGAAAAGTACTTTGAATTCCAAAGATAATGTAGACCTTGAAGAGAGATGAAAAATTCATATAGAAAAAGCACTCAACAAATATGTGCAAGTGTATTGAATTGCTGAAGTGGATAGTCTCTGAACCCCTGTTTCTAACCTCCAGTTATTTATACACAGAGAATTATGAGCACATCAAAATCAGCCCAAAGGAAAAAAAATCACAGACAGCATTTCAGTGTCCAAGCTAATTAATACTGGTATTAAGAAAATGATGGTTCAGTGAATATCCAGATCAGTCTATTAAAATGGCTTATGTCTATTGGGCTATGATGGCATAAACGCCAAGCTGATACATTGTTTCTTTTTTCCACACAAATCTTTCTCAGTGTTTATTATCATCGCTTCCCAAAGCACAAAGTGCCTCTCAAGCACCCATATGCTTAAAATTTAACCTTTACCAGATGTTAACCTCTCAAGAACAAGAAAATCTTGATGAATTTTTATGTCTTCATATTTCAAATCATTTTCTAACACAAAATATATGTTCAGATAATATTAAAAAAAATGATAATATTTGTTGATATAATGATGCACAGTATTGAAGTAATTGATTTTTCGGTTAGTATTTGAAAATTAGATTCACATGTCCAAACCCATCATAGACTAATAATTCATTTATTAAATGGTTGATGATATAAGCAGAAGAAAAAAATTATCAAGTTTTACTTTGAGTGTTGTCTTATTCAGGGTTTCTATTTCTGCACAAACATCATGAGCAAGAAGCAGTTGGAGAGGAAAGTGTTTATTCAGCTTACACTTCCACATTGATGTTCATCACTGAAGAAAGTCAGGACTGGAACTCAAGCAGGTCAGAAAACAGTAGCTGATGCAGAGGGCATGGAGGAATGTTCTTTATTGGCTTGCTTTCCCTGTCTTGCTCAGCCTGCTCTCTTATAGAACCAAGACTACCAGCCCAGAGATGGCACCACTCACAAGGGGCCCTCCACCCTTGATCACTAATTGAGAAAATGCCCCACAGCTGGATCTTGTGGAGTCATTTCCCCATCTGAAGCTTCTTTCTCTGTGATAACTCCAGTCTGTGTCAAGTTGTCCCAAAACTAGCCAGTACAAGTGTGATGGCCAAGGAAATATTGAAGACTTAAACATCTATGAAAAACAGAGACTCATAGTAAGATCACAACATTATTTAAAAAAAAAAAACTAACTCAGGAAATGTGCAGAATAAAACAGTAAAACAGTAAGTATTTCGAAAATTTAATTAGAGAATCAAAATTTGGTCAAGGATACAGATGTTACTAGCTTCTTCTTTGTTGTTGTTGTTTTTTTTTTTCTATGCAGAATTGAATCTAACCACATATTGTGAATCAGTTTTAAATAGGAGTAGTTTAATAGGTTGCTTTATTATCAATAAGCAGAGACCATATAAACAGGACCATGAACAGAAAAGCTGTCTTCTGTAGAAGTGTATTTGAGAGTAAGTAGGGTTAACATGATATTTTACATGTGTAACAACCTTTGCTTTCTCTTTGTGCTTTCTTAAAATCTTGGATTTTATCTAGACCAAGCCTTTTGCTCATATAAGAACAATTTTATTTTCTAGGTTTATCAATTATTGGTGTTTGTGTAATATAATATTATTAATATTTTACCTTAGTAAAAAAAGTAATGCTATGGCATCAGGGACATTAGAAAATATTCAGTTAAATATTTTATATAAAATTAAGTTACCACCAGAGATGCAATGACTTCTTGGTTGTGTTTGGGTAAAAGTAATGTTTTTCAGGCGAGGACTCAGTTCATGGGGAAAGATACAAAAGGAACAAAAATAAAATGGAACCAAGGGATAGAAAACCATGAGAAATGGAGGAGAAAAAGGAGCAAAGTGAGAGTGAATGACACATCTGCCCAAAGAGATTTGGTACAGTGTCAATTACTCTAAAAAGCCAACTTGACAGAAGCGCAGCCTCTGTGGACCTGGTGAGAGGAGTGTAGAGAGCCATTGCCAGACGGTCTATCCGCTCCTCCAGCTTAATCAGTGGTATTATATAATGGCATCTCAGGGTGCTGAAAACCAGAAACCATTTTGACTTAATGACTGTGTGATTGATAAAACCTGCTTGAAACAGAAATGTAATTCTATTGTCAAATGCAGTATCAGTGAGGAGCCTGGCCTACTTCCATGGTAGATAGAAGATATGTTATTCTGCCCAATTGCCTCGCCCTGCACTTCATAATTAAGTACATTGTCACAGGTACCTTCTATGCTTTTAGATTAAAGAATAATGAAAAAAAAAGGCTATTTCTACGTGGCATAGATTGACATTCAAACCAAGTAATTTCTTTCTATCTCTATGTATAAATCATTGACACTTGACTTTTAATGAAAACTTAGATTAAAATTATTTCTGTGTTTTGTAAGGACTATGGCATTTGTTTCAGTGTGTGAGGTTGGTCTATATAGTTGTTTAAGTGTGCTTGCATGTGCTTGTGTATGTGTGCATGTGTCTGTTTAAGTCTATATATACAGGCTAGAGATAATTATCAGGCATCTTGCTAAATTTCTCTATACCTCATTATCTGAGAGTGACATGAACTGTGCATGAATTTGAAGCTCAATGTTTTTGGTGGGCTTCCTAGTAAATGATTTCCAAGAACCATCTGGTTTCTTTAACTATATTGTTGATCTTATATTTTCACTGTATTATCCTAGTGTCTCTCTCTCTCTCTCTCTCTCTCTCTCTCTCTCTCTCTCTCTCTCTCTTTCTCTTCACTTTACATCTGGATCACAGACCTGCTCCTTTCTTCTCACCCTGGCCCATACCAATCTCTCCCATCATTGTACCCTTCTCTTCTCTCAGAGAAGGGGATACCCCTTTGGTACTACCCCACCCCACCCTGGGGACATGTATTCTCAGCTGGACTAGCCACATCCCCTCTCACTGAGGCCCAACCAGGCAGTCTGTATAGGGAGGGGAATCCAATGCCAGGGAACAGACATTGAGAGAGCTCCTGCTCCACTTGTGAGGTGACTCACATAAAGACAAAGCTGCACATTGGCTACCAATGTGTTGGGGGTTTAGGCTCAGTTCCTGCATGCTCCCTGGTTGGTGTCTCAGACTCTGTGGGCCCCTATGGTCCCATGAGAGTACACTTCGTTGGGTCTTCTTGTGCTGTCCTTGATCCCTACAACTTGATAACTTCTATTACCCATTCTTCCATAAGACTCTCCCTGCTCTGCTTGATGTTTGAATGTGGATCTCTGCTTCTGCATCAGTCCAATGCTTGATGAAGCCTCTCTGGAGAAAACCATGCTAGGTTACTGTCTACAAACGTAGTTGAGTATCTTTATTAGTGTCAGGAGTTGGATCTCTCACATGGAATGAATCTCAAGCCTGAGCATTCATTGGTTGGCTCGTCCCTCAGTCTCTGCTGCATATTTATCCCTACACATCTTTTAAGCGAAACAAATTTTGGGTTGAAGGTTTGGTGGGTGGATTGATGTCCCCTTCACTCCTCTGGAATTTATGACTGGCTACAGTAGATGGCCATTTCAGTCTCTAAACACCCTCTGGTAGGAATATTAGCTAAAGTCATCCCTGTAGACTTCCATATCCTCTCTCTTCCCAGGTCTCCAAGTAGTCACCAGAGTTGCTGTCCAGGCACCACTCCTAGCCCTCTCCTGACCACCGGGAAGAATGGAGGCATCTCATCACCATCCAACAAAAAAGTCAGGATAGCTAAAACAATATTGTACAATAAAAGAAATTCTGGAAGTATCACTATTCCTGCTCTCAAGCTGTACTACATAGCAATAATAATAATAAAAACAACAACAACAATAGTAATAATAATAACTTTATTGTATTGGTATAGGAATAAACAGGTTGATCAATGGGATAAAATGAAAAACCCAGAAACAAACCTATACACCTGTGAACACTTGACTTTTGACAAAGAAGTCAAAACCATATAATAGAAAAAAGAAAACATCTACAATAAATGATGCTGGTCTAACTGGATAAGTGCATATAGAAGAATGCAAATAGATTCATATTTATCACACTGCAAAAGACGCAGGTGGTTTACAGAACTCAATATAAAACTAGACATACTAAATCTAATAGAAGAGAAAATGGGAAATTGCCATGAACACATTGGTATGGGACATAACTTCCTGAACAGCATACCCATGGCTTAGGTTCAATGATAAAAATTGATGCGTGGGACCTCTTCAAACTAAAAATCTTTTGTAAGGCAAACAACATGGTCAATAGAACAGTTAGCAGCCTAGAGACTGGGAAAATATCTCCACCCACCCTACATCTGACAGAGGGCTGGTATCCAAAATTTGTAAAGAACTCAAGAAATTAGACACCAAAAATCCAAATAACATAATCAAAAAATAAGGGAGTGTGTGGAGGGTTTCAAAGGTAAACAGTGGAATTCTTAATAGAGGAACCTCAAATGGCTGAGAAGCACTTAAAGAAATCTTTGATGTCCCTATTCATCAGGGAAATGAAAATTAAAACAACCCTAAGATTCTGTCTTACACCAGTCAGAATGTTTAAGATCAAAAACTCAAGTGATAACACATGATGGGGAAGATGTGAAGCAAAGGGGACACTGTTCTATGGCTGGTGGGAGTGTAAACTTGTACTTTGGAAATTAATTTGATGGTTTCTTGAAACACTGAAATAGTTCTACTTCAAGACCCAGCTATACAATTCCCAAAATGATGCTCCACTATACTACAGGGACATTTGCTCAACTATGTTCATAGCAGCTTTATTTGTAATGGCTAGAAGCTGGAAACAACCTATATTTCCCTCAAGTGAAGAATGGATAAAGATAATGTGGTTCGTCTCTACAATGACGTTCTATTCAGCTGTTAAAAACAAAGACATGCATTTTGTAGGCAAATGGATTGAACTTGAGAAGATCATCCTGAGTGAGGTAAACTGGAGCCAGAAAAACATGTATGGTGTGTACTCACTTAAAGTGGACATTAACTAGACTGTTTAGGAAAAGCATGATACAATTCACAGCTCTCCAAAAATCCAGGTAATAAAGAGGTTTCAAGGAAGGGCACATGACTCTAACTCAGAACCAGAAACTAAACAGTCAATGGGGGTGCTAGAGAGAGGGAACTGGGCAGATAGGGGAAGGTGAGGGCACAGAAACAGGTACGCTAGACTCTCATGTTTGGGTGCTTTTCTAAACATTGCAGTTACACAGTGACTACTGCAAAGTCTGGAACCTACAACAGTAATCAGTATCATAAGGTGTCCCCAGTGGTGCTTTTCTATTGGTGGTAACTCACAGATGTCTCATTTGAAATCTCAAAAATATTTTTTGCCTAAATATGCCCCAGACAATGACACTCTTTGACATGGCAATGCACATGGAGAAATTTCGAAAGGCCCCACCCCTAGATAAA
Source organism: Mus pahari (assembly GCF_900095145.1). Taxonomy (NCBI): domain Eukaryota; kingdom Metazoa; phylum Chordata; class Mammalia; order Rodentia; family Muridae; genus Mus; species Mus pahari. The sequence continues at coordinate 62,733,933 of NC_034600.1, forward strand.
GTGTGACCTGTACCTAGTGTCTACTGAGAGGAGAGAATTAGTTTTTCTTAGGGTTGAGCCCCAGGACGCACTATTGAATTCCAAAGCATCAGCCCTAAACACTTGTACTGAAACAGCACAGAGTGAGCTTGGTAAGTTTTCAGTATCCGTGTATGTGTGCAGCAATGATGATTTAAAATGTAGTAAATTAAACTGAGAGGAGTAAGAGGGATAGAGAACTTTCATGGCAAAGAGGAATGGGCGGAAATGTAAATTGAGTCCTCATGTACAATAGTCCCTCTAACTTTTTTTGATGCTTATTTTCTCTTGGTCTATATTTATGGTGCCAGCTTAAAATTTTGAGTTTTCTTATACCTTAAAATGTCATTCACACAATGTCAAATAGTACACTCTGCTACCATACTGATGGTACAATGCTACCTTATCTTAGTGGAAAGAATATGGACTGTAGAAAACCAATTTCTGTTATGAATTCAGGAGTAGTAGAATAAGGATTCTTGTGCATAAACAGAGTAGCTATTATTGGAACTGTTTAAAATCGGTTCTTGCTGTTGCTTGATTTTTGTTCTGTTCAATATTACAGTCATCGGAAGGTGTTATGAAAATCAGAGTTACTTCATTTAAAGCAGTAAATGTCTCATAATGATTACCAAAAGTGTGATTTTTTTTTCACATACTAATTTGCTTTCCACCAATTTAAGTCATTCCATCCTATCTGTATAAGAGTAGAGGAGTAAAGCATACAAAGATGAAGAGAACACAATCTCAAAAATGATATAATTAATTTAAAATACTAAGAGACTGTGCTCAAAGTTTTACTGCAACAGCAGGTAAATATTCCATTTTTCTTGATTGAGGAGACTATATTGAGAGAATGTAGAATTTGAGCTCAATCTTAGGGGTTGAATATGTACTTTTTGTGAGGTGAATCCGGAGGTGAATGTTACATAGAAAAGAGTTCAATGAATAGGAAGTTGAACAGAATATAAGGTAAGCAGAAAGTGACATATTTACTTATATTAAAGATAGAGCACTTGACTCAGACTCAGAGGAATGCAGAGCAAAGGAAGGCTCCTAGAATGGGAAATCAAAAAAGCGAGGCATAAAGAATAGAAGCAACAGTGTAGCAAGCATGTCAAGGGGTGCCAAGACTTGAATCATAACTGCCTTATAGACTAACATATTTGAATGTTTGATACAAATTAGTGAAACTGTTTTTGGGAAAAATGAGGAACTTTGGTTTTATAGGTGTAACTTAGGAAGGGGTTTTGTGATTTCAAAAGACCCTGCCAGGCCCAATTGTTGGTTAGAGCTATAGTATATATAATTATATTTGTGTGTGTGTGTGTGTGTGTGTGTGTGTGTGTATCCAAGTGCATGCATGCTTGTGTGTATATTTTAATTTGTGTGTGTTTGTGGATATTTATGTTCATCTGATTTTGCAATACATACATACATATCAATATAATGAGGCTGTTATATTTTGGTTATTCACAGTGTAAATGGTGCTTTACTATCTACTTTAAACTTTAGGTAAGTATTACAACTGAGCTCCATATATAGTCCTCTTTCTGAATATATATTCTGTGTCATGTATGAAACACAAATTGGAAACCAAAGCAAGAGTGTAGGTGGTCTGAAAATAGAGGACACCAGGAAATTAGACTCTTTGAACAAGGAATGTTTAATATTCACATTAAATACAATGTGTGTTTTTTTTAAAGGTAAAATTTGGAGTAACTAAGCCCAGACTCAAGAATGAAATGGCAGTCACACTTTCTAAACTACATGGCTCAAAACATATTTTGTTGTGTGAATACATATGTAACTGTTAAAGGGACAAAGATTTTAGTTATTCAACTGAGTTATTAATAGTCATTCAGAAGGAGAACAAACTGATATGTTCTGCTCTAAAGACCTTAATATCAAGTCTCCACAGGTTCAAGAGATCAATGAATGTTAACAAGACACAAATCAACAATCTTCATAAATAGTCTAAAATTTTAAAAAACACACTCTACACCATGTCTAGTATAAAATAAAACTATTTTGGCATATTGAGAAATAACACTCTCAGATGACAAGCTGAAGGCAATACAGCAAAGAAAAATTACTTTATGTTATGAAAATATATATAATATAATTCATTATCATATAAACACATATATGTTTACATATAAAATCTATAAATTTATTATATTATATGCTATATATTTACTATATATACTATATATATACTATACTAAATATATTAAGAGCAGTTGGAGGGAGATGGCAAATGATATGATTAATACCTAATATACTTTTGATAAGTATATAGAAAATTTAAAAATTCTAATAAAAGTATATTCATATACTATACATATATAACGTATAGTATCAATGATTAAGCTGTATTAGATATAGACAAATGTATAGTATTATTTTATGCACCTATTATAATACTTTGGCCTTGTTTTACATATTTTAAAGTTTATTTTGTCAACTATAATAATATAAATGTATATTTTTCTCATATTAAAGTGGGTGGCCATTCTTTAAGGAAACCATCAGAAAATTTTAATAGGAACCATAACAAAAAAAAAATCTAATCTAAGTGAGAAAAGGAAATGATAAAAGGAGCAAGTACAAAAGATGACAAAAAGGAGAGACAAAGGGACAAATGGTACAGGAAATGAAAGAGCAATACAGAAGATTCAAAACCAGCCTTACCTGCAATTATATTAACATCAAATGGTCCAATCATTACAGGTCAACACAGTTCTTTGATCACAGTGTGCCGATGACCCATCCACAGCTGATAACCTCATAATTTTTTATTATCAGAATATCGACCAACCCCGCATCTCTGCATGACACACACTCACTACCCACAGCAAAGAGAACCTTCTCTGACCAAAGCAGAGAGCCCCCAGGTTTAAATGTAAATATTTAGAATGTAGACCAAGAGCATGACTATGTAGCAAAACAACAGTAGCTTCTCCTTTAGTACCTATAGCCTCCTCAGGCATGGGATTGTGTCCAGGATAACATAAGCATGAACAGCCTCACATTAAACTGAAATCCGCATAAACTTCATGCCACTATTTCTCAAGGGAGCATACCTTGCTTGCATACTCACACCATCCAAAGCTTAGGGGTCTTTGTATTTTAGGGGTCAGAAGGAATATAAGCATTAGAGTGTGGTAAGGCCAGCGTGAAATGTTGACTTATTGACCTGGCATGGCTGTTGTACAAAAATGAACTCACAACAGCTGCCACTCATCTGAACAAGGCTTGCACAAAATCAAGCTAGTTAAAAAATGCCAGCAGAGAAGAGGGGGCAGAGGCTGCATCCCTGTAGAGAAAGCTATTGCCATTGTTGGCTTCTGAGGGAGGGTAAGTCACTCTCCTCTGAGGTTGCAGCAGCTGGCAGCTTGATCAGGTTCCAGCAAATGACTACACACCCATGCGCATGTAGGTAGTACTAATTGGACTCAGGTGGTTATTGATGAGAAAAACAAACAAAGAGGACATGAAACTGGGTGAGAGATAGGATTTGGGGTCCTAAGGGAAGCTGGAAGAAGGTGGATGAATATAATTAACATATAACCTTCATTGAATAAATATATGGAAAATGTAGAGGCTAAAAACTAGTTTTTAACATTTTCAATTAATTTCCACAACGATTTCTGGAATAAAATTTATAGTCTCTGTTATTCCAAATTTAGATAAAATAGAAAATGTGAACATATAGCCATATTTAAAGTCAGTAACATCAAGAATTATGTGCTACTGCAAAACTGTATTGCAAATACAGGACTTGGATGTTTAATATAGTTTAAGGAAAAAGAATGTGAATGAAATAAAATATAAAATGAATGCTGGTGGATGACATTGTTGTCATGAGTTTTTCTCTTTCAATTATAATTCTACACAAGCAATACAGAATGCTTTCATATTGTTCTTTATAGAGAATCCCCAAATAATATTTGAATTTCTTTTTTGGCTTCCTGAATAACAATTTTCTGAGATTCTATTCTCCCCATGCAGAATTAATGATATTCTGAATTATGCATATCTTCCTTCATATTGTGTTATTGAGTTCATATATCATGTAGAGTTTTAACCAACTTTGCCATTTGTCCTGCTTAATGTTATTCTCAAATTGACACAACCTAGGGTCACAATCTATGGTCCAGATCAGAAAGGTATATGACTATATTCATGGGACACTTGCTTATTTGTTAATTGATGCTAGAGGGGTTAGCTGGGTGGATCTGGTCTATATAAGAAAACTAGCTGATCAAGAGCTGGAAAGAGAAAGCCAGTGAGTAGCTTTCCTCAATGGTTTCTGCTTCAGTTTTTGCCAGACTTCCCTCAATGATGGACTGTGATTTCAACATGCATAAGCTGGAGTAAACCCTTTCATCCCCCAATTTGATTTTAGTCATAGAGTTTTTCCACAGAAAAAGAAAAGCAAACTACAGCACAGTTTAATGCCATACCAACTTTGAATATGACCTGTCCATAGAACTGTAACATGTGATCAGACCAGACGCTAGCAGTGGCCAGGAGACAAACTATAAATGTGCATAGTATAATCTAAACTAACAAAAACAGGTTAATAGAACGAAAATAAATGATGGAATTTTTCTTTTGAAGATCCATATCTACCATTTGAAAAGCATTTTCCTGAGTTTATCACCATTTAATGCAGACATGAATAAAAACCAACACAGTATAGCAAATGATTATGTGAGAATGGTTATGCCAATTAAACTAAGCAAATACTAAAAATAAAAAAATATAAACATTTTAATTTTGTTTCCAGCTACTTATATCCAGATGCTCAATGAGCTTGGTAGCTCAAACGTTAAATTCTCAGATTCTAGAGGCAAAGGCAGAGGGATCTCTCCGAGCTAAATGCCAGGATATTCTATACTGTGAGAGCATAGAAAGTGGTAGGGATGTGAGGAGATCAGAGAAGAGTTTGGAAAGGAACGGTGAATGAATACAATGAGTATACATTATATGACATTTCAATTAAGTAAAAAATTATATCTTTAATACAAACAAATGAGCAGAAAATGCATTAAAAGATCAGATTTTTCTATAGTAACAATATTGTTTCCTCATAGAAAACCTCATGTGTTCTCAACGTTGATAAAAGAAACAAAAAGTTCTTTGTATATATTGGATATTAGTCCCCTATCAGATTAGGATTGGTAAAGATCCTTTCCCAATCTGTTGGTGGCCTTTTTGTCTTATTGAAAGTGTCTTTTGCCTTACAGAAACTTTGCAATTTTATGAGGTCCCATTTGTTGATTCTGGATCTTACAGTACAAGCCACTGTTGTTCTGCTCAGGAATTTTTCCATTGTGCCATACTTTTGAGGCTTTTCCCCACTTTCTCCTTTATAAGTTTTAGTGCGTCTGGTTCTATGTGGAGTTTCTTGATCCACTTAGACTTGAGCTTTGTACAAGGAGATAAAAATGGATCAATTTGCGTGCTTCTATATGATATTGTGCCAGCAACATTTGTTGAAAATGCTGTCTTTTCCACTGGAAAAGATTTTACCTCCTTTGTCAAAGATCAAGTGACAATAAGTGTGTGGGATCATTTCTGGGTCTTCAGTTCTATTTCATTGATCTATCTGTATGTCCCTGTACAAGTACCATGCAGTTTATATCACAATTGCTCTGTAATACAGCTTGAGGTCAGGCATGGTGATTCCACCAGAGGTTCTTTTATTGTTGAGAATAGTTTTTGCTATCCTAGGTTTTTTGTTATTCCAGATCAATTTGCAAATTGCCCTTTCTAACTCTGTGAAGAATTTAGTTGGAATTTTGATGGGGATTGCATGAATCTGTAGATTGCTTTTAGCAAGATAACCATTTTTACTGTATTGATCCTGCCATTCCAAGAGTATGGGAGATCTTTTCATCTTCTGAGATCTTCTTAGATTTCTTTCTTCAGAGACTTGAAGTTCTTATCATACAGATCTTTCACTTCCTTAGTTAGAGTCACACCAAGGCATTTTATATTATTTGTGACTATTATGAAGGGTGTTGTTTCCTTAATTTCTTTGTCAGCCTCTTTATCCTTTGTGTAGAGAAAGGCCTCTGATTTGTTTGAATTAATTTTATATCTAGCTACTGCGCTAAAGCTGATTCTACTGCACAGAACTTAAAATACCCAAGATACAATTTGCAAAACACATAAAAATCAAGAAGAAGGAAGACCAAAGTGTGGATACTTTGTTCCTTCTTATAATGGGGAACAAAATACCCATGGAAAGAGTTACAGAGACAAAATTCAGAGCTGCGACAGAAGAAAGGACAATCCAGAGACTGCCCCACCTGGGGATCCATTCCATATACAGTCACCAAACCCAGACACTATTGCATATGCCAGCAAGATTTTGCTGACAGGACTCTGACATAGCTCTCTCTTGTGAGGCTATGCCAGTGCCTGGCTAATACAGAAGTGCATGCTCACAGTCGTCTATTAGATGGAATTCAGGTCCCCCATGGAGGAGCTAGAGAAAGTACCCAATAGCTGAAGGGGTCTGCAACACTATAGGAGGATCAAGAATATGAACTAACCAGTACCCCCAGAGCTTATGCCTCTAGCTGCATATGTAGCAGAGGATGGCCTAGTTGGCCATGAGTGGGAGGACAGGCCCTTGGTCTTGCAAAGATTATATGCCCAAGTACAGGGGAAATGCCAGGGCCAGGAATCAGGATTGGGTGGGTTGGGGAGCAGGGTGGAGGGAGGGTATAGGAGACTTTCGGGATAGCATTTGAAATATAAATGAAGAAAATATCTAATAAAAATTGTTTTTGAAAAAACAAGAAACAAAGAATAATTTTGGTGTTATGGACATATACACAAAAACCGTACCAGAATCAAATGAAAGTACCTCAGCTACGTATTTTATTTTAAAAAGAAATGGCTATGACCAAACAAGGTTAGTAAGCACACAGGGCCAGAATAGTCACAGACTTTTATTTTAAATCTGGGTTGACTATTTCTTTTCCCCATGAACTGTGGTCTGACCTCCATCTTTAAAGATTAGATAATTCTAGGAGTAGGATTAGGCAAAAGAAAATGAATGGAAAAAGGAATCTTTGTTTTTTATTGGATATTTTAATTTATTTATATTACAAATGTTATAACATTTCGGGATTTCCCCTATGGAAACCCCCTATCCCATCTCTCCTCCCCCCCCCCCCGCTTCTATGAGGGAGTTCCCCAACTAAGGATACACTCTCACCTCCCTGCCCTGGCATTTCCCTACACTGGGGCATAGAGCCTTCATGAACCAAAGGCCTCTCCCCCTTCTGATGACCAACAAGGCCATCCTCTGATACATATGCAGCTGGAGCAATGGGTCCCTCCATATGTACTCCTTGGTTGGGGATTTAGTCCCTGGGAACTCTGGGAGTTCTGGTTGGTTGATATTGTTGTTCTTCCCATTGGGTTGCAAATGCCTTCGTCTCCTTCAGTCTGTTCTCTAACTCCTCCATTGGGGGCCACGTGTTCAGTCCAATAGTTGGCTGCAAGCATCTACCTCTGTATTTGTGAACCTCTGGCAGAGCCTGTCAGGAATCTCATAGCCACTTAAATCACTCCAACTCCAAGAATGCAAAAGGGCATTTCCTTTTAAAGGTAAGTTTTACCAGGTGTAAGTAGAATTAAACCGTTGACTTACAATTTTTATATCATGGGAGAAATAAGATTTTCAGAAATGTCTTACAGTTGGAGGATATAAAACCATTTGAGTTCATTGTTTAAAACATTAAGTTCTAACAAAAATTCTAAAAGAAAATGTACAATGTTTCAAAGAAAAGTCTGCTATTACCCTATAGGTGGAACAAAAATAGGAACTAACCAGTACCCCCAGAGCTCAAGTCTCTAGCTACATATGTAGCAGAAGATGGCCTATTCCGCCATCATTGGGAAGAGAGGTCCCTTGGTCTTACAAACTATATATGCCACAGTACAGGGGAATGCCAGGGCCAAGAAGTGGGAGTCGGTGGGTAAGGGAGCAGAGGCAGGGGCAGGGGTAGGGTATAGGGAACATTCGGAATAGCATTTGAAATGTAAATAAAGAAAATATCTAATTAAAAAATAAGTCTGCTACTTGTTGTTTCTTACATTAAATCCTCTGTTCTGTGAAACACAGGTTGTGAAAGACTAAATAACTGCCTCAGACCACATAGCTTGCTTGTGACAGAATTTCGAATAATTTATATTAAATTATCAGTTGTGTTTTTCCTAAAAATTACAATTCAGAAGCAAAATCAAATATTTGTTCCTGAGAGATGGAATCTGATATTCTTTATATAATATGCTATACCAGCACATCACTAGTTTCAATCATTTCTGTGCTGTAGTAATGGCAATTTAGTCATTGTACATTGTCATTCTAAATCTAATTCTTTATCTATTGAACAAAACAAGTTTTCATCTATAGCATTAGGCTTGCTATGGGACTCAAAAGAGTTAAAGTTATATATAATGTAACTAATATGTTTGGATATTAAAAGTTGGTAGGGTTTTTTTTTATATCTGTTCCTGTGTGTGGGTTTCTGTGCGTGGAACACATGTATATAAATGTGTTTCTGTGTGTTTACATATACGTCTGTAGATTCCCCAATAAATAGCATTACTTGTGGGCCAACACATGTACCCAGATTTTACAGAGGTTTAGGGTCTGAATTGCAGTTCATATTTTCTGGATTATTTTCCTCCCATCCCCTCAATCTCTTAGCAGCTGTATTATTTAAAAGTAATATACAAATTATGATTAAAAACTATAGTATAAATGTCTTTCTTTTCTACTGCATTCCTAGAATCTGAAACCAATAGGCAGATATGTTTATTGCTATGATTTACAAATAGCTGAATTTTTAAAATAAAATGTTGACCAATAATCCATTTCCTTGTAAAATGTGTTGGTGATATTTGTTTCATTAGCTTTTCCTGTTAATCTTTAATGTTGCACAGACAGGTTTTAGTTTTTAATCTACAGATAATTAGATGATTACAGATAGTCTGTCTTTTAGGATGAAAGGCTTGCACCCATATTTATAAACCAAATGACATTGAAAATCAGAAATCTCTGCTCTCTGAGCCCTGGTATATATCATCTATTTAATTTGGGTGCTGGTAAGGTTATGATAAGTGTCACAGGCTGTTCAACAAGAAACACACAAGAGGTAGAATGAAAAGCATGTTCGTTCATTAAGAGGAGCCTGGAGAGAAGTGGAGAGTTAGTCCCTGGGAGATAAAGACAGCAGACGCAGTTACATTGTCCTGAAGGATTAAAAACTAAAATACAGACAATAGTAATTTTTAACCAGGGAAAAATTTGTGCAAATAAATGTATATTATTAAAAATTAATTTTCATAGAAATTCTGAGAACTGTGAATGCTGCATGTGAAGATGGAAATATCACATATTCTCTTTCCTGAGCATAACAGGAGCTGAAACTGATCCGTTAGGTTAAATGGACAGCCTACCTATAGTTATCTGACTATAACTGTAGTTATCTGTTGTCTACCTGTTGTTTTCTGGTTACAAATATGCTGAAAGCACTCTGACAGACATAATTTCCCAAGAACTGTGATTTGCCATAAAAAATCACATTTCTGAATTTCTGAACAACTAGACTCAGGTCACATTACAATGTCTCATGGAGACTAGAGGCCAAGAACTACTGACCTTGTCATTGCAGACTGGCTTATGCTGATACGTCAACAAGACAGGCAACACAAGAGGCAACAGTTTGTTCTCTTGGTAAGAAATGAAATCCTCTTGGCCACTTTTACTCTGCAGGCTGGAAATTATACCTTTAGTGTCTTAAAAAATGACACTCAGCTTTTCCAGTCTGGTCTGTCAGTGTTTTTCATAGTATGCTGTATGCTTGAATCTCTTGCTTGTGCATGCTATGATAGTATCCAGTATTAAAGTCAGAGCTTGGATCTGTTTACCTCAAACAAATCTCTAGCTGTGTGTTGGCTTTGTGTTTATGTATCTTTTAAAATATAATCATTAGAGTTTAATATAATGTCTTGATACATTAAATATATTTAAATCAAATAAAAATAGGAATTCAATTACATGAGATATTGTGTGTGTGTGTGTGTATTTGTGTGTGTGTGTGGTTTTTCCTCTTTTATGATATATTTTTTTATTTACATCCCAAATGTTATCCCCTTTCCTTGTTTCCCTCTGTGAAACCCCCTATCACATTTCCCCTCCCCCTTCTTCTTTGAGAATGTTCACCCACCCATCCACCCACCCACTCCTGCCTCCCTGCCCTGACATTCCCCTACACTGGGACATTGAGCCTTCACAGGAACCTTCCTCCCGTTGATACCAGACAAGGCCATCTTGTGCTACATATCCAGCTGGAGACATGGGTCTCTCCATGTCCCTCTTTGGTTGGTGTTTTTGTCCCTGAGGGCTCTAGGGTGTCTAGTTTGTTGATATTGTTATTCTGCCTATGGGGTTGCAAATCCCTTCAGCTCCTTCAGGCCTTTCTCTAACTCCTCCATTGGGGAACCCACACTCAGTCCAATGGTTGCCTGCAAGCATCCACCTCTGTATTTGCATGCCTCTCAGGAGACAGCCATATCAGTCCTGTCAGCAAGCATTTCTTGGCATTCACAATAGTGCCTGGGTTTAGTGACTGAATATGGGATGGATCCCCAGGTAGGGCAGTCTCTGGATGACCTTTCCTTTCTTTCAGTCTCTACTCCATACTTTGTCTCCATATTTCCTCCCATGAATGTTTTGAGATATATATATATATCTCAGCAGAGTAGCTCATACCTATAATCCTAGCAACTGAGAGACTGAAGCAAAATTGTTATGAACTTGAGGCCAGTATCAACTGTGTAGTGAGACTCTATCTTAAAACAAAACAAACCACATTTATATAAACCACAAATGTAAATATAATGGACCGATAGGACAAATTTCATTTGGTAAAAAAGTGAAAGGTCAAAGCTAAAATGATTTTTGGCTGAGATCTTGCAATGTGATTATTATAGAGAGGTATTGTATCACCTCATAATGCTAATTTAGCAAATACTACTGAATAAATAAATCGTCATATTCACAGAGGTAATTACTAATTTATTTGATAGACATTTATTCTCAGGTTTCTTCTTTCAATTTTTTTTTTTTTTTTTTTTTTTTTTTTTTTTTTTTTTTTTTTTTTTTTTTTTTTTTTTTTTTTTTTTTTTTTTTTTTTTTTTTTTTGCTAATGGGCATGGGAGGCTCCTTTATAAGCTGTGAACTAAAATCTCTAATTTTTTTTAAATTAAGTTGTTAAATTTTCTAATTTATTGATGAAATATTAGCAATAAATAGAGCATGGATCAATCTGAGAGTTGAATAAAAACATATAATTTAACTTATTTTAATAGTATAGAATTCCTACCAGAAACAATATCAAAAATAAATGAGAAAGTCTTATATTAAGGAGAACACTTGCTGAATTTACAGTTACAGACAATTATAATGATCTGTCATTTCTTTACTGAATAACTTTTAGATAACTGAGGAAGAGATATTATGGGAGAAGAATAATAGTCAATATTAATGCTCAAATTTAGTTTGAACACAGATGTTCATTGTATTACACTGTTCTAAGTTATTACTTGATTACTTGTGTTGTTGTTGTTATTTTTAAATACTGAGGATTGAAACCAGAGACTCCTGCCTACCTGAAATATGTTTTTTAACCTTAAACTATTCTTTGTATGATTTTTTTTTTTTTTTTGGTTTAAGTTTTTCCATACAGGGCTTCTCTGCATAGTCCTGGCTGACCTGGAACTCAGAAATCTGCCTGCCTCTGTCTCTGGAGTGCTGGGATTAAAGGGGTGCGCTACCATAGTATGAACTTCTTTATGCATGAACCAACATTTAAGTCATGATCACATTTTATCACATAAGATCACACCAGATATAATCTTTGAACATATATTGAGAAATCAGATTTGTGAACTTGATTATAATATAGGGAATGAAGCACAATAACAGAGAATTCTATCTCTTTGTTGTTATCAGTTATCTTGATTATTTAGCTATGGTGGGAAAACAGCATAGACAGCGTTCCTGTGAGTGAAGAACACTCTAGGCTTGAAATAATCTTATGGTAAGTCCTAGATATTAGTCTACCCTAGTGTGGAAATGAATATGACTACTCTAATTTTATAATTGTTTATACAATTTTCAATTGTTTCCTAGTCAATGAATGCAAATGCATAAGAATGTCAAAGTGCATATTTAACATAGTCCTTAGGTAAGCATGCAACAACCCATTCTGATTAAGCAGGAAAGTATTTTTATTGATGCAGTAACATCCCTATCTGGGTGGGCATGGCACAGAAAAGGGGAATATGACTCCAACAATTATAATTTAATTTCCCGATTAGAACAGTTTAAGATAATATTAACAGACAAGTCTTAGTATATAATAGAATTTATGACATACCTCTTAAACCAATTAATGAGCAGAGTCATTCTGATGCAATTCCTGGAGTCTTTTAAACTCTTAAAGGTCTGATTTCACAAAATGGGCGAAAAATTGGGGGATTGATATTACTGGTTTTTTTTGGGGGGGGGAGCAGGAGCAAGAAGGAACATACATTTTCCCTTGGATTCTAGTATAGTTTGATATTCATATATTATAAGTGTGCACACGGGGTGGAGTAGACCTATTCATATGAGTGTTGTGTAAAGCTGCTTAAAGCATCTTTGTTTTACACCTTAGTGTGTATGTGTGTGTGTATCTGCGTACACAAAAGCCATGGTACTATATGAACATTAAAGACATAAAGTCATCTTCCACCATGTAGGCATATGTATACCGACGATCAAATTTAGGTAGTCAATTCTACTGGTAAGAGTCTTTAACCACTAAGCAATCTTGCCAGCCCAAGCATTTTAAATTCAACTGGCAAGTAGTGAGCATGCCTCGTCAGAAACAGATAAGCAGTATAGATTCCAAGAAGAAAAGCAGAAAACAACAACAACAGCTAACCCTACAGAATATCTATTTCTGCAGTGAATAGCACATTTCAGATACAAAATACTAGAGCAAGGTTAATTCCAAGTACGGTGAAGCAAAAACTAGTATATTGAATATGTACACAGCAACCCAAGAAGAGGAAAAGAGTCCGAAGATCAGGCACATCTCTCAGAGAACCACCCATTCTCACATCTAGGTCTCATTTAAATACTAAGTCAATATAAACAGAGGACCTTGTACAGACCCCCATAGGCCTCATGCTTGCGATTTCCATCTCTGTGAGTTCATACCCACCTTTGTTCATTGACTCATAGGGCTGTGTTGACCTGGAGTTCTCCATCCCCTCTTGTTCCTACCATCTTTCCATCTTTCCGCTTCATCTTCCCTGGGATTGCCTGAGCTCTGGGAGGGAGGAAATTGAGGAGGTCCTTTAATACAGTCTCTCTCTCTCTCTCTCTCTCTCTCTCTCTCTCTCTCTCTCTCTCTCTCTCTCAATGAATAATGTCTGGCTGTGGGTCTCTGCATTTGTTCCGCTCTTCTGCTGAATGAAGCCTCTCTGATGGTGACTGGGTGAGGTACTGATCTCTGCCATGTTTAGTGATTATCCTTTAGAAGCCCATTCTTTTCCAAGGGGACAAACTGGGAGTGGATATGGAGTGGAAGGAAAGTGTTAAGAAGATGGGGAGAATAGAAGGAGGAGAAGCTCCAATCAGAATATCTTGTATTAAAAAAGAAACTATTTTCGATAAATGAAAAAGATGAAAAAGTAAAATCTTTAAACTTTCATTTATGAAGGGGACAATTACACAACGATTAACTTAGCTTACTAAAGTTTAACACATAAAATTACCTTTCTGATTCAGTTAAGTTCAGGCTTGTTGGGTTCTGTCAAACCACACTGAAACCAAAGTTGGCTTGTGAGTGTTTCAAGAATGCAGAAGTGAAGGAAAAAGAAACTGAGTCAGGTCGTGAGCAAGAAAATGCAAAGGATCCTATGTACCATATGGATCAGTAGTGACTTTATCTATGGGAATTTTTTTTTCCAGAGAAAGCAAGCAACTGCACAATAAAATCCTGCAATGACTGCCTAATAAACATTAATGTCTCTTCTTGAAGAGCAAAAGGAAAATTAAATAAATAAATGAACAAAAATAGATAAATGGAAAAATAATGATGTGAATAACACTTCCGTACAAACCTATTTTCTGTTTATATTCATGTCTTCAAGCATTAAAAGCCATTGCAGAGCTATGGCTCACCTTAGATGCAGTGTTGCTGTTTATTTGATCCTCAGTTACTTAAAAGAGAAAGAAAAGAGGAAAAGAAACAGAAAAGTGTCATACTTGCTCCCTGAGATGCTATGTAATGTTATTCTTTGGACATGGTATGGCAATTGTTTGCTTGAACGCTTTAGAGTTGTGATTGCCCAAAGAAGAAAATCACAAGACTGGACCTATTACATTAACAATTTTAGGAACCAGGAAAGTGCTTAGTAACCCCCATCCCTCTTTAAGGATGAATGGCCACTTAATAGAAGATACTGATGGGAATCTTGCCTGGTCCCATGTTGTATACAGATTTTAGAGATCTTAAGGGAATGCCTTAAGGTTTAAGCATAAGCAGACTTCAAATAATTTATAATTCTTTTTCTTTTTCAGTGATGCAGTTTCCCATAGCTTACCCATGTTGCTATAAGCAACCCTAAGTAACTCCATTGAAATACAATAGTTTTTTTTTATTCTAATTTAATCTTTTCGACAGTCCAGATTTTATTTCCCTCCTGTTCTACTCTCTGACTGTTCCACATCCCATACTTCCTTGCTCCCTCCCACCCCCACTTTCCCTGTCTCTGTCCTTCCCCTCCCAGTGCCCACCCCATCAGAATTCCCCACCCTGGAGACTCCAGTCTCTTGAGGATTAGGTGCATCTTTTCTCCCTAAGGTCAGACCAGGCAGTCCTATGCTGTACATGTGTTGGGGGCCTTATCAGCTGGTGTATGCTGCCTGGTTGGTGGTTCAGGGCCTGAGAGGTCTCTAGGGGTCCAGGTTCATTGAGACTGCTGATCCTCCTACAGGGTTGCCCTCCTCCTCAGCTTCTTCCAGCTTTTCCCTAATTCAACCCTAGGGGTCCCCAACTTCATTCCATTGATTGGGTGTAAATATCTGCATCTGACTCTTTCAGCTGCTGGTTAGGGTCCTTTGGAGGGCAGTCATAATAGGCCCCTGTTTGTGAGCACACCACAGCCTCAGTAGTAGGAAACATACTAGTTTTGGAAGATAGACTTGAATAAAACTGTTCCTTTGTTCTATGCCTTGTCTGAAATAAGTCCTTGTTTTCTCACATCTCCTGAATCAGATGGTGAATCTTACCTATATTTGAAAACAAAAGTAGCTATGGATTTGATACATATTTTGTATGTGTTTGGATAGTTACTAGTTAGGTTCTCTTTTCTGGGCATTCCCACTAAAGGGTAAAAGCAAGAAAACTCCTGAGGTTGTTTTCTTGTTTTGTTTTGTTTTAAAACCTGGTAATACTTTCTTTCTGTATTTTCTAGGATTAGTAAAAATAGCTTGAAATTAGGTTACAGAATACTCTGTTGGATTGTAGATTTCTCACAAAACAGGGTTTCCTTGCAGCAATGTTTCACTGGGGAGTTAAACCTGCACAACCTAAGGGATTGAAAAGCTTTATACCTGTGAATATTTACATTAGACTATGATAAAATATTCTCTTTAGTTCACTTTCCTAGACTTACATACAATAGTTTACCTCGGTATTAGCAATGTGTTCTCTTAAAACTGCAATTTTATTTAAAGTAAAATGTAAACTGGCTGAGGGAACTTGTGAATTTTTCATTTTTTTTCCTTCTTTTTACCTCCAGAAATTAGGCAATGTCTGTGAAGAATTCATTAAGCCACCCCAAACACCTAAATGTATTGAAATATGAAAATCTGCATTTTTTCCTAATTTCATTTTTAGATAAAAAGACACTCAAACTTCCTTTTTTTTTTTTTTTTGCCTGACTTCTATATATTTATTTTAGTTATCCACTATACATTTGCATTGGGACAGTTTCCTGGAGACATATAGGGTTACACTTCCTCAATAATTGTACCGTGTTTTCAGATACACCTTTCCTAAGGTCTTCTATAGGTTACTTCATCATCTGTATTCCATTCATGAGATGAGCTTTCCTATTAGAAGAAAAATACAGAAAGTTTTTTTTTTTTTCTATTATCTGTTTTTCTTTGAAGCATCAAATAGGATATTGATATTTTTTGGCACTTAAGCTATTTACCTACTGTGACTTAACGAGCCATGATAACATGAGTCATACTCCCCTTGTGCAATCCATCCCACTATTTCTAAAGTTCTTTTCAGGAGGATTTATCTACTCATCAATACTTTTCTTATTGTGCCATTTCCATCTGTACTAAAGAGACTTCCCTTCTGAAACCAGTCTACTCTGAGAGTTTACCTTCTTTCAGAGTTCTACAACACACCTCAGGTACTCCTGCACATGGCTCATGTAGTTTTGTGAGGTGGCTAGGACCACAATTATTTTTAAACATGACCCAGGGATTACAAATATTCTCAAGGGTGGATTTAAGTCAAACAAGGAGTAGTCTTGAAATTTCAAATGATGCGAAACTGTTCCCTTTACAGAAAAAAACAACGTGGCAAGACACCAATTATTAGAAATTTTAAAATGACCTTTTTATTGAGAGCTGGCTTATGTAATAAGCTAAAGATACTAATGAAATTTCACGGTTATTGGTGATGAACCTATTCAGGATTCTTTCTCTTTTGTTTGTTAGACTTGGAATTTTGGCATTGCCTTGAAGTAGGGAGCAGGGTATTGTGCAAGGAGTACTCGCGGAGCAGACTCCTTCTTGAGCAATCTCCACGTGATACACATATTCCTCAGATGATTTATGGGTTACAGACTCGCTGTGACCTTTCCTCTCCCAACTGCAAACAGATTAAACAGAGCTGATTAACAGAGCCTAAAAACGCCGGGTTATTTTCTCTTCTTATGAGGGTCTTTAGCAAATGCTCCCTCAGTCCTTCCACTTTATTCACTTGCAAATCGCCCGGCCCAAAAGGGGTCTGTCTGCACAGCCCATCCTCAAACCTGGAGCCCTGCAGCGCCATCAGCTGCAATATCCTCTTATATGAGGGACGTTTCTTATTAATCAGGAACGCGGAATGGAAGCCAATCAGAGAGTTCCTTTGCTTTCAGATTCCTGCCTGTGTGAGTTAAAAGTGGTGCTGAAAGAGAGGCACAGAGAGATGCATGAAGATTCGGCTGGGGAGACACTGTAAAAAGGGGAAAGGAAGGGATGAGACAGGAGCAACAACAGAATCAACCCTGCTGAGCAAGGCTAACTCCGTTCCATTGCTAAACAAGGTAAGCCTTATTCATTTGCTGGAAAACAGAAGCATAGCAGTTTTTGCTTTCTTATCATCTAGGCTAGATACTGCTTTTCTCCACTCAAGTATTCTTCGGGGCTGCTCTGTTCTCTTCCTCTATTTGGTAGCAGGTAATATGTTTTATAATATTTGAAAAAATATATTTAAATGCTTAGGGTGAAAATATGGAGAGCTGCATTCCCATACGACTTTTAAAAATTCCTCGTGCCCATCAACCTATTTTGATAGTCCTTTAAATTTGCTTTTGGATTACTATTGTTGTAATAAAACCAAAGTTCAAACCGTATTGGTTCATTGGGAGCAGCTTTGAATCCCCCTTTAAAAAAAAAAAAAAGTGATCGTTTATAGTCTTATTTATGTGAATTTGAAATGGTCCTCTAGTTCTCTCGTAACTTTTGTTAACTACTTTGAATCAGAATGGTGAAAATGTAAAAGCACCATTATTCATAATTTAGTGTGAATGGTTTGTAGATAAGAGATGAGATAATAGACTTAAAATATGTCTCATATGTCAATGGCTTTCATGCTTTAATGAGATAATTTTACCTGATAACAGACATTTCTGCAAATGTATGTGGTTGTCACTGCTGGAAACATTATAAATGTATGTACCTGTTGGCTGAAACTGGACCATTTAATAATGTCGAAACTTAGTGAAAATAAAAAAGTCTGCCAAAGGTAAAATTTGGCGTTTGTAAGCCTGGAATGATAAGAATATGGACTGCTTTACCAGGAGTAATTTTTGTTCTGCCTTTTCATTGCAGAATCGATATCACTATTCACATTAAGTAATTTCTTGAAAGCCCCACGATCTTACCAATAGACTTGATGGGTTTTATTTTTCAATGTTGTTTATAATGAGGTAGAATTTAGCCACTTTAAATTGAGTGAAGTTCTCAGAGACTGTTATGTATCAAAATGGTATAATGAAAGTTAACAACTGTAACAAATAAGTTTGTGATAATTTGTCTGATCTATGCTTTGGTGAAAATATAATGAATTATTGATTTGTGAAAACTTGGTCTTTTTTTGGAGGTTTATTGTCATTTCATGGATTATGTTGTAAGCAAGAGATTTCCAAGGATATATATATATATATATATATATATATATATATATATATATATATATAATGGCCAAATCATGTAATTTGAAAAAATATGATTTTAATAATATCAAAGAAAAGTGATAACTTTTGTGGCATGGGAGAAAATCTTCATTTGACATTCTTTTCTGATTTCTGTGAAATCAATAGATTTTTATTAAATCAATTATTTTTCATGGTCCTAATTTGATTTTTTAAAAATCTCCTGTATTTGGTAAAAGACGGACCATATTTTGAGATTTGCAAAGTGATTGCCTATTGCCTAGGCAATGCTCTGCCAAGTGAGGAATGTATTTGTGTAACCATGAAAACAGTGAGTGACAGTTTCAACAGATATTATAAAAGATAAGGTAGATCAAATAGCAGGCTGCTCCATCATGTTTCACGACAGAACTTGGAAAGAAATGAGCAGCATGTGTTTGTATTCTGTCATTGAATTTATCATCAGATGGAGGCAATTCTTCTGCAGTGTAGTGTAGATATAATATTATATTCATTTAGTAGAAAAGACTTAAATGTTAAGCAATATCTGATATCTATACACTTTTAAAAGTGGGAAAATTTTGGGGTATAAGTTATAAGCAAACTAATATAAAATAATGAATGAAGTAATACTTTAGAGAAAGCAGATGACAATATTAGTTTAAAAGTAATGAATCTAATTTCAAAGTAAGCAGATCCAATAGTTCTAATAAGACAATAGTTATATAATATTATGCAATTTTCAAACATGAACAATATTATTTTCCAGTATCTTTTTATAAATTACATAAAACAGAATTTGAACTGGTTATACCAATAACTAGACCACTATTATCTTATATGCATATTTGACATAAAAATTTATTGTGGTAGTTGCATGTACCCAGTTCATAATTCAAGTTAATATATACTCTTAAATGATATGCTGCTTTGCTTGACTTGATAAACTGTAACTAGATCAGAACCTTTTCTGAATGTCACCTTGCATGGTATACGGTCACTTTTGCATTTTCTTCTGTTCCTTTACACACACTGCTCATTCTGTACAATATCCTTTCCACTATACATTCACCAGGTGAGAGAGATTATTTCAATAGTTTTGCCTGTGTGTATAACCTTTCCTTTGGTATCCTGTGAGGCAGACATTACTTTCTACAATATATATTCAGGAATATAAAAGGGAAGTCAACTTCAGTGTTTTAGCAAGTGCTTAAAATTATGTAATAAAAATTATGTGACTAACATGACAAGTTTAATACTTGCAAGAAAGAATCAAGTGAAATCAAAGTTAATTTAAAGAATGCATGCAAATGTGTCATCAGCAAATGTTGGCTGTGACTTGCTCCCTGTGGAAGAGAACAGCATTGCTCAGTCATTAGCTCTCTTGAAACTACATCAGTGTATCTGATTGTTAGTTTGCTCTGTTTTCATGAATTTTTCTACTCACTTCAGTGAACATTTAAGTATACTATAGAATTAAATTGGCACTTGAAAAAAGTATGATCCTTTTAAAAATGTAGAACATTTTTAATATTTATACATCCAAGTTTATGGGATTTTTTTTATGTATGTTTTTCACAATTCCATCAGAATGTGTATAGTAAGTTTATTGGAGTAAGATATTTATGAAAAACTCCATACTTGGATTCTTGTGCATTTTGCTACTGACAAAAGCTACTTAAAGTGGAACTTCTTGGAGGAAAGAATTTGGCATAGGACTAAAAGAACCAAGAGAAAAATGGCAAAATGAACTTTTCTTTATCTCATTTTAAGCTTATAAGAGAACCAGTTTTAATTGTGGACAGTGAAATATTGCCTAAGAATAATGTATCTCTCCTTCTCTGTGTGTTTCATACTTTTTGAAAAAGTAGCTTGTCTCTTAAATACATCTTAAGTTGCTAAAAAAAAAAGTAATGCTGTCTCAATTTCGAGTTTATATAAAAGTTTGGAACCTTAGATCTAGAATTAATATTTTAATTGCATCCGGGAGAAAAGCAAGATTTAAGAGCATCATGTTTTGTATAGAATAGAAAAGGGTTTGATTGCTTATAAAATGTTGGCAATAGATGGGTAGATATAGATATGTAGATGGGTAGTAGGTAAATTGATGACAGTTAGGGCTTGGTAGATGATAGATAAGTTATAAAGATGGTAGATTGGCAAAAGACATTGTTTGTTATATGAGATAAATTCTATGAAGATGAGTGAAGCTTAGAAATATGATAAATGAGTAATAAATAGACAATGATAGATCAGAGAGAGCCAGAGAGAGAGCCAGAGAGAGCCAGAGAGAGAGAGAGAGAGAGAGAGAGAGAGAGGAGAGAAAAAGAGAGAGAAAGAGAAAGAAAGAAAGAAAGAAAGAAAGAAAGAAAGAAAGAAAGAAAGAAAGAAAGAAAGAAAGAAAGAAAGAAAGAAAGAAAGAAAGAAGAAAGAAAGAGATGGAATGTAGTAACTCTAGTGGTTTTAATCCATCTCGGCAGAAGTGTCCTTCAGAGTTACTTTAGTTCTCTTCCTGAAACCACCATTATGTTCAACACTAAAGAATGCCAAGGATTGCACAGTGAAGGAAGTCTCCTTTCAATTTCAAACATCCCCATTGTAATTCTAACATGTTGTTGTACTTATTCCTAAATTTCGCACTCTCAGAGATGCTCTTATAGTTGAATTACAAATACAAAGTACATGGATACTGTGGAACCTGTCTAAGACATTACACATGGGCACCTTCGCCAAACACCTCCCACAATGTAAAAGTCACAGTGTGGACTTTTATTATAATGCTCTGTTTAGTCTTCAGAATTTCATATATACCGCAAACTGTGATCGTATCTGCACTGTTTCCATTCTCCAGTCCTCTCATATACTCCCAAATTATTTTCTTCCCAACTTCACAAGTCTCTCTCTTTTTTCTTTTTCATAGCACATTAAAACAAATTAGTGCTACACATAGATGTATATGCACAACACTCAGTTGATTAAAGTGCTTTTTTTTTTGTGAAAGCTGATTATATTTATTGAGAATTAACAATGGAAACATTATTCTTATTTTTAGTTGTTCTTATTTTTAGTGTGGTCTGTGTGTGTGTGTGTGAGTGTGTGTGTGTGTGTCTGTATGTGCATATGTATATGTGTGTTTATTTTTTATTTTATTACACTTTTTAGAGCAGAAGGTGGAGAAGAGAAGAGCCAAGCATTTGAGTAATATTAAATGTTATTATTTATATTTTATTAAATAAGCCAATTAATATCAGTCACGTGATGAATTAATGTTCCCATTTCTTCTATTTGTATTAATAATAATAAAAAAATAAGTTACTGGGTATTTTTGGCTAAAACAGTACAAAGTTGTACCATAAGTATGTATTTAAAAGACTTCTTATACTGTTTGGAGATTGGTTCTATAGTAATGAAGAGCAAATGTGACTTCATTTTATTTTATTGTATTTTCAGCTCAAATAAATATTTTAAATTTTAATGGAAATGCTAGGTACCAAGATTTGTTATTTGAAGTTTCAATTAGAAGTTTATAAGTCCTCAGCTACATTTGAAGAAGCAGCTATGTTTGGTAGAATTTCTGTTAAAACAGGGGAAGCACCTATAACATTCTCTATATAATTGCCCAAAGTTCCAATGCAGGGTGAAACTTTATCTTGTATTTTTGACAGTATCTCACAAGGTCATGCTCATCAGGAAACAAGGATCTCAGGAAGGAATACTAACAAGGAGAGAGCTATTACATGTAATGAAACATGTTGTCATATATTATCTAGGAAAATGAACACTGGCAATACATTTATTTGGTAATGAGAAATGTAGAGCTGCCTTAGCCTGTAAAGGTACTTTCCTGAATTTGACCCTCAGAGCCCATACATTGGCAGGAGAGAACCTTCTCATGCATATAGCCCTCTGGTCTAGAAACACACACACACACACACACACACACACACACACAAGCTGTGGCACAATGTGCTTCCTCTCTACTTTCCTCAAATAAATAAGTAAATGAACATCAGTTTTACAAAGTTAATGACAAAATATAGATTACTTTAAAAAAAATGGAATATTAGCCATGATCTTTCTTTAAGGGATAACTTTTTTTTTCTATAATCCTTACCAGATTTGTGTCTGTTCTACAATCTGGATATGGTAGAATTCCATGTAATAGCCATAACTGGTTTACAACATATTCATATATATGTGTTTTATTACTATCAATCTAAATACATGTAATACATCAAGTATTTATTTTAAAAGATAAACCACCTCTTACAAATTACATAGTTATGTCTTTGTGTCTTCAAATGCTTATTTGGTTTTATAGCTGTGTTTTCATTTAAACTTATATATTTGCACATACTGGTACTTGGTTGCATAAGCATGTTTGTATGGACCCAACGTATTTACAAAAGGGGATAAAATAACACAATTGTTTCTATGTGTTCATAACAATTAATTGATAACTTTTAATGATTATAATGGTGAAATACAATATACCTTAATGTTTTGGAACAGATCATTATAGGTAATATATAATAGAAATTGATAAAACTTATATTAGAAAACTTTTACTTTTCCAAAAGTTAAACTGAATTATACTATGTGTTGTACATTTAGATAATTTAATGAATAGTATGTATTAGACATTTTGAAAAGCTATGACTAGAAATAATTGTTGCCATTTAATCTTCATGGTTCTTGAGGACTGTAAAATATAATCTCTTTTGCCTACACATATGGTGGGTGGGAAATCTATTACATAAAAAAGACATTATAATAAAATCAAAAATCCTATTTATATAATGTTAGAGGCTTAGCAAAAAATACCCTAATAATTTCACATTTGTCAGTACAAAGCTTTAATATTACACTGTGGATTTAAAATTAATTGTCTGATCACTTTATCTACTTCAGGGTCATCTCAATAGGCACTTGACATTTTTTTTTTTACATTTATAGAGGGAACTGATAATCTTAAGAGCACATTTATTTTATATTGAACATGTACAAAGACTTAAAAATGTTGTATTTTATATAGCCATACATACACAAGTACTAATAAAATGTCTAAGGAAAAATATTTATCTTATCACTAACATTTCTAAACATTAGCAGCTTATTATAGTCTAAAGTAATATTGTCTTAGTTCATATTGGAATAAATTAATTGTGTGAAGAATACTAAGAAAAAGTTTTCTCTCTCAAATCCTTTTCATCTGTCTCAAAATTGAGAAATTTAAATATTTTCATCCTCTTTGCATCTGTCTGTCTGTCTCTGTGTATTTCTCTGTGTTTCTTTTCAAAATAAACTTTTAAAAAGTTTCATGATATTTTACTATGTACCTGCAGCCCCAAATGATTCTTTAAACAAGGCTTTAAATTTGTCTCCTTTTCTTTTAGAACTATATTTCAGCATTTCCAGACTTTCATATTTCTGACATTATGTCCATCTTCAAGAATTAAATAACAAACCCCTAAAATTGTTATGTGGATACTTATTTATAAAAGAGTATTCATCTATCTTGTACTGTTTTATTCAGAATTCAGCTGTTTGATGTAAATTTTGACAACGAAGAGAGTTATTATAGTTTCAAATCAGCATAACTTTGCTTTGTAATGAGTTCTATAAGATGCAAATATTGAATGCCTGTAATGAAGTATTCCTTATAAATATTCATAGGTTATGTTAGTGTGAACCATTAAAGAAAAAATGCATTCAAGTTGCAGAGACACATTTATTTTTCTTTATATATGTGGAATGAAGTTTTTTTAATTAATAATACCAAGGTCTATATTTGATCTATATCTAAAGAAAGATTCAACATATAAAAATAATTGATATATCTTAAACTCACTTTTATGATTTCATAGCACCTACTGTGCATGATTTCTGATTGTAAATATGTAATGTAATTTTATTTGAATAAGAAAGTTATAACATTACAAAACTTATGATTCAAGGAGAATAAGGAAAAACTTGTTTCTGACTTTATTCTTTTGAAGGTTTCCATGTAGAGTTTACAAACATTCATATTCAAGAATAAATATTAAAACATACTGAGAAAACTGGTTGAAAATTATAATGGACTCACAACAAGATTGATGCAAAGGTTTCCACTGAACTTGTGTTCACATAGAGCCTGGGCTTTTGTCCAGTATGAGGCAGCAACTAGAGATGCTACCTCCCGGATGGGCTCCACCATCTTCATTAACACACAGAGACAGAGCACTGACTTTATAAAGTTCTGTTTAGTCAGAATCTTTGAAGGAGCCACAAAACTTTGTGTCATAAATTTATGTCTTGGATTATCATTCGTTGCCTCTAAAATTTGTTCTGAAACATTAGAAAACTATAAAGATGAAATAGTCATATGGAATTTTAGGAAATTATATCCTATGTTCAAAATTATTTTCATATAATGTTTGATATATAAGTAATATTTTGATATGCTAATAGTACATAAGTGATATTTTGCACCTTAAAATATAGTTTAGAAAACTGGCTTTGGGAATGAGTAATGAAAAATTAAAGCTCTATCTGAATCTATCTGCCTATCTATCTATCTATCTATCTATCTATCTATCTATCTATCTATCTACCAAATAGATTGGCTCTTCACAAATGTGGAATTTTTGTTCACAGTCATTAATATTTATTTTCATTTTTTAAGTTGTATCCTCTTTTGTCCTAATAAAATGTCTTGAAATTATTTTACTATTACTTGATTTACATCAGACAGAATTCATAAGAATGAAGATTTTTACTAATTATATGAGGAGAATTCATACTTTCTAAAATATAATTTAAAAGCAGTTTAACAAATAGCATAGAAAACATGTAGGATCACAATCACAGTTCTTTTTATTTAGTATGTGTACTGGCTAGTTTTGTGTCAACTGGACACAGCTGGAGTTATCACAGAGAAAGGAGCTTCAGTTGGGGAAATGCCTCCACGAGATCCAGATGTAAGTCATTTTCTCAATTAGTGATCTAGGGGGAAGGTCCCCTTGTGGGTGGTGCCATCTCTGGGCTGGTAGTCTTGGGTTCTATAAGAGAGCAGGCTGAGCAAGCCAGGGGAAGCAAGCCAGTAAAGAACATCCCTCCAGGGCCTCTGCATCAGCTCCTGCTTTTTGACCTGCTTGAGTTCCAGTCCTGACTTCCTTTAGTGATGAACAGCAATGTGGAAGTGTAAGCTGAATAAACCCTTTCCTCCCTACCTTGCTTCTTGGTCATGATGTTTGTGCAGGAATAGAAACCCTGACTAAGACAATATGTGTTAACCTTTGTTTGAGAACACACACACACCACCAATGAGACATATCAAAGAACACATTATTGGGTTCTCCATTATATATCATCCTGGGTAATGCACTGTGACTTCTTCCTCCAGTTGGTTTGTCTCCCTGGGGTTTCCTTCCTCCACCAAGTGTAGAAGTGCAGCAGCTGTCTTCTATCCATACCTAGTGTGCTGTATCTTTCCCATTACCATTATTCCCACACCTCTTAACTTCCACTTCAAAGACACTGAGCATTTAAGGGTAAGCATCTATGCTTTTTAACTTGGCTTTCATTCTGGGAGATGATTCAATGGGTAACAGGAAGTGCCATTTCCAACCTGAGAATTCATTACATGCCGGGAACTAATGTGATTTTGTCAATATGGCCCACCACCAATTTTAGAAACGCATTTGCTCTCTCCACCACCCTGCTCTTACTGTCTGACTGGAAAAGGACCTGGGAGGGAGGTAAGTGGTACCAAAGCCACAGAATTTGAGAGGAGATTGCAGAAAGAGGGTAGCATGTCTTTAGATAAGAGCAGGCCCAGGCACAGGGGGAATGTCCCACACATAAAGCAGCAGCCTGTGAACTCAAAGACGTAAAGCAAAGCATAAAACTCAAGAAACAGAAAAAAAAATTAAGCTACTCTTATAAACTCAGTGCCCTTAAGGGAGGTAGAATGGGAGAAATTAATTTTCAACATGCTCTCATATTGGCTTTTGGCCTCCAGAGAAACATACTTTATTAATTTTATTTTTCATGTTAAGAATCAACTACATCATTCATCATATTCTAGTGTTTAGTATAGAATGGCAATCTGTCTGAACATTGTCATGCATGGCGGAAGTGATGCTTGTGACATACCCACCTTCTCAGGATCCTGTATTAACAGTTCATTTTCCTTCCTTTTAGTTGAGCTAAGATGAACGTGGATTTTTATGTTACTTTATACTATTTCATATTATTTTATATTATTCATACCTTTATTTGCTCATTTGGAATTACTCCTCATTAAACTTCTGCTGACTTAAAAGAGAACAGTGTAGTAAAGTAGTAATGTCTGCAGTCTTAAGGTGATCATGACAATAGATGGCAGTGTTCCAAATACTGTCAATTTTCAGGCATTCCTTTCAGCTAATGATGGTGACAAAAATCTCTCCTTATTTCACCCTCTATGTGTGCCATATGTGTGTGTGCTCTCACACAAAAGCACACAAACAAATACCTTACTTTTAACTATGTAGTTTGGAACAAATATAATATATCATTACATGCCTTCCAGACCACATTAAATTCATTCAAACCAAATTTTGTTCAGTGTGCACTTTCTCTGCATTATAAACATTTTGCATCACTTCAGCTTTGCAGATAGGTTTCGTAGCTCAGGTTACTCTGGGAAATTTTTACTGGTGGTAATAATTGGTACATTAATTAGTTGACTCTCATTTAATATATTCATATGGATAGTGATTCTTACTTTTAAATATTCCTTGAATTGTTTAAATTAATTTTATAGCATCAATTCCCCGTTCTCTACCTTCCATCTAGAAATATCCCATGTAACCCTAACTTGCTCCTTTTCAAATCCTTTTCAGTTTGTCTAATCTTACTTGAATGTGTGTTCCTAGGTTCACCATTCATTATTGGATAACCAAGTAGTGTGTCCTCCCCTTAGGAAGAGGACTTCTATTCTTAGCATCTCTTTGTTGCCTGAAATGATTCATGTAGGGTGGAACCCTGAGAGAATTCCCATCCAAATTAACATGTCTATTGTTATCCTCAATCAGCTCACATTGGAGACACAGTCTCAAAACAAGTTTTCTGATTCTCTGGCTCCTAGAATCTTTCTGCCTCCTCCTCCTCTTCTTCTTCTTGCTTTTTTGTTTTGTTTTGTTTTAATTAGATATTTTCTTTATTTACATTTCAATTGTTTTTCCTCTTTCTTGGTTTCCCCTCAGAAAACCCTCTATCTCATCCCCCACTTACCCCCCACTCACCAACCTACCTACTTCTGCTTCCCTGTCTGGGCATTCCCCTACACTGGGGCATCAAGCCTTCTCAGGACCAAGGGCCTCTCCTCCCATTGATATCCAACAAGGCCATCCTCTGCTACATATGCAGCTGGAGCCACAGGTCTCTCCATCTGTACTCTTTGGTTGGTGGTTTAAGAAGATAACCACACTAATATAAAAATAACATAAAAAAAAATAGCAGGAAGCAACAACCACTATTCCTTAATATCTCTTAACATTAATGGACTCAATTCCCCAATAAAAAGATATAGACTAACAGTCTGCCTCCTCTTCTATAATGATCCCTACGCCATGGGTAAAGGAGTTTTATTGTAGGTGCAAGTAATAGGAATAGGCTCTACCTACAGCACTGCATTTTGATTGGTTGTGATTCTCTGTAATATTTTCACTCTGTTATAAGTTTCCTTGGGGAAGGGTTGGGACTATACTTACCTGCTGCTCTCCAGGCACATATTTTGAATATAGTTGGAGACAATGTTGGTATAGTAAGGTGGTGGTAATAGTTTATCCTCCAAGATCTACGACTTCACTAATTGTGTAGATGACTAGGTTTTCCTCTTGTTGAGCTGGTCTGAAGTCCAATTAGAGAGCTGCTGGTTACAGCCAAGTAAGTATGCTAGTACTGCACCCTTAGGTTTATTGTGCCGTGTTGGTTTTGTTGGACTTTATAAGTGTCATTAGCTAGGCAGGACAGGTGGTTGCTTCCCTGTTTTGGATACTTGCATGGATACCTACTGGTGCAAGCTCCTCCTAAGGCTTACAGATCATTTCTAGCCAGTAGTCTCTGAGTTATGTGTATGAAGTACATGAAATGTTCATCAACAATTACCTACTCTCTACCTCCCTCAGAAAACAAATAGATGTCATAATAGCTTGTAATGTTTTGGGCTTCTCATGGATAACTCTGACCAAAAACAAAAAACAGCATTTCTCATGACATCTCTTGTGGATATTAATAGATATCTTTTGGCCTTTGCAGGGAGCATTTTCAGCTCAGATAAGATATTTCTATTTAAATTGCATATGTGTATTTATGTGCCAATTACATATATCATATATAGTTTAGGTAGATAGTTAATATGTTTCCTTATGGACTTTTACACACACACTTACATATGTGTACATAACAAACAATGGAGGAAAAGGTTCTGAATTTGAACAACAGCAAGACAGTTACATGGGAGGAATTAGAGAAAGAAGAAGGAAGCAGGGAGATCATGCAGAACTATAATTTCAGAAACAAAAAATTGTAAAGCGTTTTATATTGCTTCTGATTTTGAGATTCCCTAATATATGCTTTCTAATATGCTTTATTATGATAACAAATAAAGTACAGGTAAATATGTTAGCTTACTGACTGTCTGTTTGTAACCCCTAATTTATTTGGTCCATTTAATCTCCAGGTAATTTTCCCTTATGATTTCAGAAGAAGCAATGTGCTTCTTTTCAAATTATAATAAGGAAGAATTTAGATTGGTTGGCCTTATTTTTTGGCAACAAGGACATGAAAAACATTAGAGTCAGACACCATAGTTATAAGAGAGAAATTTGCTGTATGTGTCAAGAGTGAATTTCTGACAGCTTTTTAATATCTTGATATTTCATGAAGTTTATGTGTGAAATTTCAAACATTACAATCATTTTAGAATATCCTGAGGAAAAAAATAACTAATACTATCACTATTTTGACTAGAAATGTTTTGCTAATGTTAAATAGAACTGCTTAAGATGCCTTGGAACTCTCTACAGATAGAATAAGGAGATGTAAGTTAATTCTAAGAACACACATGTGGTTCCTGAAACCTTGTTGAACAGAGTTTTGATATTATGGATTTACACATTTTATCATGTCCTAGGTTTACATTTCATGTGATGAAAATATTTGTTTTCATTTTGAGTAGTATTTGTTTTATAAGCTCTTGCTACCTGCAAATTAATTTGAGATATTTTAGATTATGGTATATTAGGTTAATTGTTTTTTAATTATCTGTAATCATTTTTTAGAATCCAGTCGCTATACCCCTACTGGTCCACCCTCTAGCATTTCCTTATTCCATCCCTCCTCCTCCTTCTCCAAGAGGATGTCCCCACCCCCATAGCTACAACCCCTGCCACCACCCCATCAGAAGTCCCCTCTCCCTGGGGCCTCAGGTCTCTCAAAGGGTAGGTGCATCTTCTTTCACTGACTCCAGACCAGGCAGTCCTCTGCTGTATATGTGTCTATGACCTCAGACCAGTTTGTGTGTGCTGCCTGGTTGGCGGTTTAGTGTCTGAGAGATCTTAGGGGTGCAAGTTAGTTGAGACTGTGGAGTCTTCCTATGGGGTTGCCCTCCTTCTCAACTTCTTCCAGTCTTTCCCTAATTTAACCACAGGGGTCCCTGGCTTCTGTCTATTGGGTGGGTGTAAGTATCTGTTTCCGTCTTGATCAGCTGCTTTATGGGTCTGTCTGAGGGAAGCCATGCTCTAGGATCCTGTCTGTAAGCACACCATAACATCAGTAATAGGCCTTGGAGCCTCTCCTTGAGCTGGTTCCCAATTTGGGCAGGTCTCTGGACCTGCTTTCCCTCAGTCTCTTCATTTTTTTCCCTGCAGTTCTTTTAGGCAGGAACATTTCTGAGTCAGAGATTTTGACTGTAAGATGACAACCCCATCCCTCCACTTGACACCCTGTCTTTCTACTAGAGGTAGACTCTACAAGTTCCCTCTCCGCACTGTAGGGCATTTCATCTAAGGTCCCTCCCTTTGAGTCCTGAGAGTCTCTCACCTCCCAGGTCTCTGGTACATTCTAGAAAGTTTAAACAAGTGCATTATCTTGGGGCTTAGAGATATAAGTGATCTATGAAAGTCTTTTATATCAGTGATGGAAAATATCAATCAGTGTTTCATAAATTAACTGTGTCAGATATTTAACTCTCTTCCATAATTTGTATAATTGTAATTCTCATTCTTTGAGGGTTTTTAAATGACTAAAAATAAATGGCATTCTTGACCTGAAAGTGAAAAGGGTGTGTATAATAGTGGTTTGTTTTCAAAAGATTTTAAATGTTTCTGTTTTGTTTTGTTTTTGAACAAAAACTCAGTCATTGTTATACACATATAACCTACAATAAAATAACCTTAAATGTAAAATTTCCTAATAATATCAGGATGATTATCTCTAGATTTTGTAAAGATGCTGTACATTCACGTGATTTTTTAAAAAATTTATTCAAATTATATCACAATGTAAACTTATAAAGAAGTATTAGCACTTAATATATATTCAGTATGAGTGCATGGTAGTGCACTTTATACAAATGATTTATTAATAATTTTAATATATTTTCCTCAAATAAGTGGCTCACCTGAAATGTTCATCTTTTGTAAATGCAATGTGAGATTGGCCCTAAATATTATTCATACAGAATTGGGCATTTCCACAGATATTAGAATATGTAATATTAACTCTGATTGTACCATAAGTCTTCAGTTATTCCTGGATTTATACAAAGGGCTCATTTCAGGTAAGGGAAATTGAGCAAACAACCTGAGGACCAGCATGTCATCATAGATCTGATTCTATCTCCACAACTTTATTTGTAATGCTAATGTACAGGAAATCCCAGCATGCTCTAAAATACAAAATCTTTAGTAAAAGATTAATCTTTGTCTTAGTCAGGGTTTCTATTCCTGCACAAAACATCATGACCAAAAACCAAGTTTAAGAGGAAATGGTTTATTAGGCTTATACTTCTACATTGCTGTTCAGCACCAAAGGAAACCAGGACTGGAACTCACACAGGGCAAGGACCTGGAGGCAGGAGCTGATGCAGAGGCCATGGAGGGGTTCTGCTTACTAGATTGCTTCCTTTGTCTTGCTCAGTTTGCTTTCTTATAGAACCCAGAACTACCAGCCCAGGGATTGTGCCACCCACACTGGTCCCTCCCACCCTTGATCACTAATTGATAAAAGGCCTTAGAGCTGGATCTCATGGAGGCATTTCCTCAAGGGAGGCTCCATTCTGTGATAACTCCAGCGTGTGTCACGTTGATATACAAAACCAGCCAGTACAATCTTTCTACATCAAAAATTATTTTACATAAAAATTATTTTACAACAAAAATTACATCAAAATTAGTCCTTGTCCACCAAAATGTGTGACTTTTTGCAAAGCACAAGGGAATAAAAGTTTTGGTGGTTTTTGTTTTTTGTTTTTTTTTTAGAATTCTCTCAAATAGCTCCCACTAGAAATTTCTGTGAAATCAGTGTCATTTTCACTTGGATTCTAAGTTGAATATTTCTTGTAGTTTCCATAGGGAACATTCGTGTCCATAACTAAGGCTATCCTCTCCTTCATAGGATCGGCTTTCTGAGAATGTTCTCTCCCTCTGGCACTATATTCGTGTGTATTTTAACGTTTTGTGCCATTGGCTTTTCATCGATTTTAATGGCTTTTCCCTTTGATGCCCTCTGTAAATTTGGCGAAAAATCATACCAATGCAACTAACTCATGCTCTAAGATTTTCAGAGCGTCTCTGCTTGGCATTCAGTAAACTTCCACACTAAGTCTGAGTTAGGAATGTAAGCACACAGTGAGATTGCTGTCAGTACCCACCTTTGAGCTCTTGAAGGAACGGTCTAGAAACTCTGTTTTAAAAATATATGCCAACAGTGCACTTCAAAAGGTCTCGGTTGACTGGATGAAGTGGCACTATTCTTTCCCAGAAAAAAAAAAAAAAAAACATGTAGCGTTATCTCACTCTGATGGAGAACTAAGCGTACTTTTCTAAAATGTTAGAAAATGTGATTTAAAAATAGTACCCAATTTAATTATTTAACATTATATCATCAAATTATTTGATATGCCTTCTAGGAAGAAATAAATCATGGTTATCATTTTTGAGTAAAGTGTGCCCTGGTAAATTTATAAGTGAATGGATTCTTTCAATTGTCAAATGTTTCAGACATAAAGGGTATTTATGCTTTGGGTGATGTGCAAAATTTATAGGTCCTACTTCCAATGTCTCATGTCCCAAATCAAGTTAATTTGTCATTATATTGTTTTAGAAACAGGGTGAAAATGATTCCTGTGGTTAAAATTTAGTCCAGGAGTAAAGAGCTGAGGTTCAAAGCCAGAATTTTTAACCACATTCTCCTACTTTCTCTGTGATTTCAGTTTATTTTATTTTCCCAATTCTCACTTAATGATGATAAATACATATATAACTTTGATTCTTTAACATGCTAGTCATAACACCTAAAGCAACTGTTGACAACAATAGATAATAGTATTAAAACTAGTCATTAATACTATATTCAAATTAAGCTCTAAAATTTCTAGTATTGTCTTTGATAAATTCTGATATTCCTTTAAAAAAAAAGTAATAAGATATATACTATACATGTTTTAGAAGCTACCCTTTTCTGGAACAGTGGTACTCAACCAGTTGTGACTCTTTTGAGGGATCAAAAAACACTTTCACAGGGTTTGCCTAAGATCATTAAAAATACAAATATTTATATTTCAATTCATACTAGTAGCAAAGTACAATAATGAAGTAGCAATAAAAACAAGTTTTACAGTAGTAGGTCATCGCAGTAAGAAGAGCTGTATTAGAGAGTGCCAGTATTAGGAAGGTTGAGAATCACTGATCTTGACTGTTAAATTAAGTAAGAAAATTAAATTTAATTCTGTCTCCAAGTAACTGAGAGTTCATGCTGAGAGTTTACGTGTTAAAGTAGTATATGCCCACAATAAAGCAGGCTACTGAAGAACACTATATCATTGTGGATGCTTGGAATGGGAACAATTCTAATCATGAAAACACATTTGAAAATTTGCAAAACGTTTTTTTATAATGGTTTTTAAAAACACAGAACCCCAAATATCATCCCCTATCATATTCAAAAACATATCTGGAAATACACAAAAATACTTAATGTATATTAGCAATGAAGCAACTGTATTTAGAGTGTGCCCTTTATGTAAAAAATAGGTGCACATTAAAATGTTTTGTAATGATACATAGAATTTTAAAATAAGAAGTCTGTACTATAATTCTGATTCGTGTATTAGAAGAACAATTTTAAGCAGAAAGAATGATTCAGTAAGTCAAGGATTATTGGAGCAAGAAGAAAGTTGGCATTTGATTTCATTGCCTCATGTTAAACCACGACAAATAGGATCAAATGACCCTGATTCTAAAACACCAATAGTGAACCAAAGTCTCTTTAGAATAGATCTATAATCGATTAATCATCTATATCAGGTGATTAATGATGCTTTATTGATGTGAATCTCTATATTCTTACAGTATCACTTTAATTCATAACTATACACACATAAAATGCAGGAAAATATTAATCATAAAGAACTCGAGTGAACAAAAGACTACCATTTTTAATCATCATTGCTATTGGACTGGCTTTCTTAGAAAACATTACTGAGAGAACAGGATGAATAATAACACCCTTTCATTCATAATAGAAATACCTGATTAGCACAAAGCTTTCCTGTGGCTTTTGAAAATGAGTGTTGGGTTAACTAATAGGCTCCTGGATTGTGCAGAGAGGAATACAATCCCAGTAAAGTTCATTAAAGAGAGTCAAGGGTGTGGGTATAAAATCCCAACGAGAGAGCTTCCGATCACCACTCATGTTTACTTTTTTTTTTCGTTTTAAAATAATAGAAAGAATTAATATATCTAAAGAATTGTATAGTTTGAAAGTCATTTCAATGTTTGAAAGGTATTCTAAACTCTCAATCAGTTTTTTATCCTACCATCTATCATTTAAGAAAAGACATTTAGACAAGAAAAACTGAGATACAAAGAATGTCTGAAAGTATCGATACTGTGTTCTAGACTCATACAACTTACCTTTTAAAGAACTGAGACAAATGGTCCCATGTTGACATTCATTGAAATCCAGATGTTTTGTCTATTTTCTAACTTTCGAACAACAGAAGTTTCTCACTATTTTTTCTATGAAACCAATACAACTTGGGTTTCTTGAGTCATAAAACATAATAAAAAAATATTATTCTATCAAAGGTATCATCCTGTCTTGGGTATTCCATCAACAAGTTTATAGCCTGGTAAAAAAATTCAAATACCATTCTCCTAAAATTAATTTAATTTTTAGCATTTGTTTAGAATCATGTTTCATAGTAACTACTTTTGTGTGTATGATAAAATTTTTGATAGAGCTTATTATAAGTTTCTAAAGCTATAAAATAATTTTTATTATTACAGTATCATCAATTTTGTTTTAAAAATATCAAGACATTGATACATAGAAACTTGTTAAAGGGAATGTTCTGTTTTTCCACAAACATCAAAATTTATTTTGATACTAAACATTAATATTAGATTCATTAAACTAAGTAATTCTAATGACTAGTGATTAATCAATGATGCACAAAATTTATAACAGATACGATTTTATGTGATCTCCTATTTAGGATTCTGTCTATTGGCATATTTTCATTTCTCTGGTTGTTATTACATTCGTATGTCTTGGATAAAGAAAGTGCTCCCAGACAATTCTCAAAATAGACTCATCTATTAAAATGGTTAGAGCTTGCTATTCTTGACCCTGTCTTATCTGGTGTGTTTGGGGGATAATGAAAACATAAGTGTGGAAGATAAGCTCACCTAAAGCACACAAGAGGCATGCCCTCTGCTTCTGTGTGCTATCTTAAGGAAGCATAGCAATTGGAGTGTCTGATAGTCAATTAAACATTTTGCCTTCCCAGGCTATTTACATGAAAATTAATTATTTACAGGCAAATTATCTTTTGTCCTTGAGATTTCCTCCTGGAATTGAAGAATTCTTTCTGATGATCTAAAGGAGGAAATTAATCTATTCACTAATTAAATTAATTCAGTTGTACGATGCCTCTGTCAGTAAAGCACTACAAAATCAGGTCTGTTTGAAGTGAACCTTTATTTATGAATTTACCTTAACTGAGTCTGCAGGGAACAGACTTCACACTTGTGTTAGAGCAAACACACACCGAATTTGTTCACAAGCTCTCTTTTTAAATGATTTTGCCAAACTTACATGAAATCTTACTTATTTCTAGCCCATGGTTTGTACATCTACAGCACTGTGAAAAATTAAAGGTACACGTGTCCTAACAATGACCTCACTGTAGCTACTTTCTCTCACTCCTGTAAATATAGAAAAATAATGTGATCCATAAACCTGCAGTTGTATGTTCTTCCCTCTCTTTTATGAGGCTTTCTTTTTTATTTCTTTTTTTTTATTGGATATTTTCTTTATTTACACTTCAATTATCCCCTTTTCTGGTCCCCCCACACTGAAGCCCCCTATTTTATTCCCCCTTCCCATGGTTCTATGAGAGTGTACCCTGACACAACCACCCACTCCTACCTCACTCCTACCTCCCCATCTTCAAATTACCCTACCTTGGGGCAACGAGCCTTCACAGGACCAAGGGCTTTTCCTCCCACTGATGACCAACAAGGCCATCCTCTGCTACTTACACAGATGGACCCATGAGTCTCTCCATGTGTACTCCTTGATTAGTGGTTTAGTCCTTGGGAGCGCTTGGGGGACTGGCCGGTTGATATTATTGTTCTTCCTACAGGGTTGCAAACCCCTTCAGTTCCTTCATTCCTTTCTCTAACTCCTCCACTAGGGACTCCTTGGACAGTCCTATGGTTGGCTGCGAGCATGTACCTCTATTTGTCAGGCTCTGGCAGAGCCTCTCAGGAGTCAAACATATCAGGCTCCTTCCAGCAAGTACTTCTTGGCATCCACAACAGTGTCTGGGTTTGGTGACTGTATATAGGATGGAACCCCAGGTAGGGCAGTCTCTGAATGGCCTTTCCTTCAGGCTCTGCTCCACACTTTGTCTCCTTATTTAATCTGTGAGTATATCGTTACCCCTTCTAAGAAGGACTGAAACACCCACACTTTGGTCTTTCTTCTTGAGCTTGATGTGGTCTCTGAATGGTATCTTGGGTATTCTGAACATTTGGGCCAATGTCCACTTATCAGCGAGTGCACACCATGTGTGTTCTTTTGTGATTAGGTTACCCCACTCAGGATCATATTCTCCAAATCCATCCATTTGGCTAAGAATTTCATAAATTCATTATTTTTCATAGCAGAGTCCATTGTATGAATGT
This sequence comes from Mus pahari, assembly GCF_900095145.1. Taxonomy (NCBI): domain Eukaryota; kingdom Metazoa; phylum Chordata; class Mammalia; order Rodentia; family Muridae; genus Mus; species Mus pahari. Next base: position 62,770,931 of record NC_034600.1, read on the forward strand.
ACCACATTTTCTGTATCCATTCCTCTGTTGAAGGATATCTGGTTTCTTTCCAGCTTCTAACTATTTTAAATAAGGCTGCTATAAACATAATGAAGCATGTTATATGTCGGAGCATCTTTTGGGTATATGCCCAGGGGATTTATAGCTGGGTCCTCAGGTAATACTATGTCCAGTTTTCTGAGGAAACACTGAATGATTTCCAGAGTGGTTGTACCAGCTTGCAATCCCACCAACAATGGAGAGGTGTTTGGGCTTTATTTTTATGAAGATATTTTCTTTCATTTTTCTGTTCAACTTTTATAATTTATTTGCATTTCATGGAATACTGTTTATTTGTATTTCATGAGAGTCTATATTTTTCACTGTTAGAGTACACATTTTTAGAACCTTATTACAAGTGTTTTAAGTATTTCAGGAATAATAGCGTTCAGGAGTACTAAGTGAATATCTAACCTTCTAAATGTACAGATAAACATAATGTTCAATCACATATGAAAGCATTTGAACATCTGGAATCTTGCAAATGTAAGGCTAGTTGGTATAAAACATTAGTTCCCTCTCTTTTGGATAGCTTAGATTACATTATGAAAATAGAAGACGCTTTTTGTAAGCCTTTATTCACATTACTCAAAGTGAGAGACTTTGTTTACATTATCACAATCAATGAATAATTTCATGTAAGTGAAGCTACCATAAGCCCAAATAACAAAGGGCTTAAGTTTTACTCTGATTTTTTCATGCCTGAAGTATTTTATTTTACAGATGTCTCTACATGATTTAGATGCTTTAATATTACCCTTTAAAATGAATTATGAGTGTTCAGAATTTTTTAGAATACTATTTCTTCAGTATTTGAGCTTTAAGATATCCTTCATTAATTATCACTTATGCCTAGAACATTCAATAATGAAGAAAGCTATGTCTTTATATTGTCAGATATTATATTTTAGTGGAATAATAATTTTATTAATAATAAATACTAATTATTTTGTTATTTCTATATTGACATTGAAAAAATCCTATTTAAATTCAAAGTCTCTACATAAAGTTGTAGATATATACATGTATTTGTATATATTCTTAAAAATGTAATTTTGTTCCTATAGAACTATCACTTAACATAATTTTATACTAGCAACAAAAATCATCCAATCCCAAAAGATCATGTTTTGTTTTAAATATTTATGTGTATTCAGTAATTGAACTATAGTCACCAAACTATTTAAAGTTTAATATTTAATATGAACAAATATGAGTTGTGAGAAAACTTTGCCATTGAGGGCGTTATCATACAGAGAAAAATAAAATTGGGCTGTTATTTTAAGTTCTGAAAGTATGAGGGCCTGGGAGATGACTCAGCAGGGGAAGAGGTATGCTGTATAAAAATTCTCAGAACCTAAATAACAGTTGGGTGTGCAGGATTGCCTCTCACATGTATCCTTGGGTCAAGCTGGCTTCCTAGACTAGCTAAAAGGGTGAGCTCAGGGCTCAGTGAGTGGCTTTGTAGGTTATAGGTGTTGCATTATCAAGAAAGCTGTCCTATAACAACCGAGTTGTCTACATTCAAGCATGTACTTGAACACATAGACACACACATGCCCTCATATATGCAAACATGTACTCAGTCATACATATGAAAACACACGGACACACATGTTAATGGCATATTTTATTATTGTTTTCTCACAGATAAAGTTTATTTGTCTAGCCTTTATTTTGTAAATGATTTTAAGACTGATAGTTTTGGATTGAGTAGTAATGCTTACTAATTATAATCATAATAATGTAATAAATTGAAAATCAAAAACAATTTAAATATTTTAAATATTTTAGATTTATTACTTAAGCACTAGGTCCATTATCATCACATTGTGGATAATAGTTTATGATAGGAATATCACCATTGTATGTTCATCTCCTAGACAGCACCTGAAACCCAATAAGTAGGATTCATTGCACTTGTTAAAATTTGTTAATCACACTATGATTTATAATACTACAAGGAAATGGATACAATTAATTTAAAAATGTATAAAACCAAAAGTCAAGTTTTTGTATAAATGTGAAGATTTTAGAATGGGTCAGGATAACCCACAGTATGTACATCATAATCAATTTCTGTTCTATCTCTGAAATTATATATATATATATATATATATATATATATATATATAAATGTATATATATTTGTGTGCTCTCATTTATAATAACAGATGTGAAACTACATTTTATAGCTTACTACATATTCTTTAGTTTTTCTTTTCATGATTAAAGAACCAAAACCCAGCCCTCCAATCAATTATTACTTTAAATGTTCTAGAATTATTTCCAATATTCTTCTTTTTTTTTACAATTTATGGGAAAATATTTTATATTTGTTGACTAATTTTAAGAATACAAGGCTATAGTATATTTGCAAAATAGTTAGATATAATAAAGAGTTTAAAAGTCAACTATGCTAGACCTGGGGGAGCTCCCAGCAGTGATTGCCAAAATTCTTCCTTTTTCTTGCTACATTTTCACAAGATGTCTGCTCGTATTTCTCAGTGGAACTACATTCTTAATATAAATTAGATTTTTTTTTTATTTTATTTAATGCTACTCACATGGGACTGAATAGTAAATCATTAAAATAGTTGTCATAATATAGCAATCTTCTAAGCATAAAGCCAACTTTCAATCACACTTATAATTACATATAATTATTCTGATTTTTATTAAACTCTAATATAATTGATATCAATTATTAGTTATGTAAAATAACTGTAAATGCACTTCTCAAACCCCTCAATCTACCATTCATACATGTTTTAGAAAATATAAGAAAACATTTATTCATAAGAAGTACTTAGTTATCCTTGTGGTCTGTTAGAGGCAGTTTGTTGTGGTGGTTGATATTATGATAGAAGACTTGTAAATAAAGAGAGAAGCTATAAATGAAAACAATTGCTTTTATACATATTACAAGATGATGAGAATGCTAAAGTGTTAGTTACATCAGTAAAGAGTTTCTTTAGTTGTCAGCACAAACACAAATGTGTACTCAATCATTTCTCTTACCTACTTCAGTTGTTATAATATTGTTAATTGATGAATTGTCATTGGATTAGAATGACAAAATCATTAGCTAGAGATGATTTTGTACCCATGTCACTACCAGCAGATAACGGCGTGTAAGTGCTCTAAGCATCACTGCTAACACACAATCTATGTGTGCTTAGTAAGCATATTCTTTAAAAAAGATTGCTGTAAAAGGTGGTGACTCATTTGCAAATGCTTTTGTGTCAAGTGTTCGGTTGAGTATGTGGTTCGAATACTACAAAGAAGAAGAATTAACCTTCAATAATTCTGGGAATCTTTATTAATGCCCAGGATTCTACACCTTATATTTTAGAATATGAATTTACTAACAGTCAACTTCCTAAGAGGAAAATATTTCAGACTGTTTTATATTTTCTGAATGTATTCCATTCTCACTTCTAATTCCTAATAAAGTTTCTTCAGCAACAATGAAGGCTGCCTGGGTAAATATATACTATTCATGACAGAATGGCTTCCCACACAAAAAGATCAAGATATAGCAAGAGGGGCAAGTAATTTTAAAGAGGCTTGATTATACATTAAGGGTGATGGGTTTCTGCTAGTTAGCTTCTTCTAACAGAAGAAATCTCTCCCACTATGAATCAATGAATCTACAACAGAAGTGTACCAGCCTTTAAAAAAAATCTTTTGGGGTTTTGTAATAATAGATAGATATTCATTTGCCAAATGAAAGTGAAATACCTGCTTTATATCGTTCTCTTGTGCCATTCTGCTAATAATTGAAAAATAGGCTCATATTTTTAAAAAGAGTAAGCCTGTTTTCTGGATCTTTTCAGTATTGGCTAATTGTCATGTGAGTTTTGGTTCTTGTGATTTCTTGTTCTGTTATTTTCATATAATTTTCTCCTACTTTCTTCCATTATTTGCAACTCATTGCTAGGGGCCTTTAAGGAAACCTCTTAAAGGCTAAACACAGGAAGCCATATGTTTTTGGACTTTCATCTTCCAAACCTGAAAGGTGTATCAGCCATTTTCCATTGTAACTTTCCAACATTAAGCATTTTGTCATGGCTGAAAGCCACATATTGAATCAAGGTTGTAATGGAGTGCTATCCTCTGAGATAGGGTGAGATTTGCACAGGGCTGAAGAAAAAGAAACGATGAATGTTAGAGAAGCTAACTGTATTTAAACTGATTGGAGCATTACACAATCAATGCACATCAAAACAATAAACTTTGATGTTCATTCGTATGTACAGTGCTTTGTTTCTGAAATTCAGTTAAAACGATTTCATAAAAGAAAGGGATGCAAAATATACTCAGGTATATTAAAATTCTAAAAATGTTTATTTAATCAGACAGTGATTTATGGACTAGACATCACTGCATTGCAACTCTTTGGTTTCCAGTAAAGAAACAATTGATGATGCATTTTAAATGTATCCAGGAATGTGAAAGGAAGTTTTGAATACTTAAAATAGAATGATAGCATTCTGATTCCAAGTTATTGATGAGTTGATACTTTCAGGCTTGTTATTTCTGTTTCATTTTTCTAGGATATGACTATTCAACCCAAAGGTCTACATTGCTATAACACTTTAAAACTATTGCCTTCACAATTTATTATTATTATTATTATTATTATTATTATTATTAATTGATTAATACAGTGTCTTCTTCACTCCTCCTCCCTTTCTTTTCAGAAAAGGGCAGGCCAGCCATGATCATCAACCAAGCTTGTCATATAAAGTTGCAGTAATGTATTTTTCTGGTAAAAAATAAATGATATATAAATCATTATAAAGTTGCCAAATGGCATATGATATGAAAGATTATGCTGGAGGCTGTGTAGAACTAATTGACAACATTTCCATGGCAATTGCTATAGTAACATTAAGACTGGTATTGATGCCAAGAAATCTTTGTTATTGATCTACAAAGGTTTATTCAAAAGGAAAGCTATGAATGCAAATGGAATTTTAGTGTTTTCATGAGTGTAGGCTGAAGAGAAGAAAATTTTTACATTTTAATATCTACATAATATGTGCATAACTTAATACCATAGAAAAATATATTAAAATATCTGTTAAAACTTAATCATGACAACTTTATCAATATTAATTACCTCACATAATCCTTTACATGTCACATTATGCTTTCATTTTATATTTTAAAGTAACTATTATACCTCTAATATACAAATCAAATTACTGAATACATATTTGAATCTGTAAATCTTTTGCTTTTTTTATAATATACTTTAAAAAATATGTTCTGAGTGTCCCAAGATGCCATCTACAGATCTGAAAGGTTCCTGTACTTTTTAATACTCTACTGTGGAAAAGAACCATATAGAGTTTCAAATTTTCTTTCTTTAATTAAGCAATTCTCTCAACTTATGAAAGAATTAGGTGTTAAATCATTCATTTTAATATTAAAAACACTCTATTTTACAAATTAGAGAAAAATAAGAAACTGAGGCAGAGAAATTAGTGTCCATATGAAATGTATCCATTTAGCAAATAACATAGCTAGTTAGAATCACAAGTGTTACATATTAGCGATACTTGTTTATTCTGTAACCCAACTCAAAACTATAATACTGCAACCTACCTGAAGCATTTCTCATCTTGTCTTGGTAAAGCTAAGGAGTATTAGAATGGATAATAAATAAGAACACTTAATTAACAGTCTATTAGCTTCCTGTCCTGCACTTAGTTATGAGAGAAGTATGTGGTTTAAAACTATGTACTGGCTAGTTTTGTGTCAACTTGACACAGCTGGAGTTATCACAGAGAAAGGAGCTTCAATTGGGGAAATGCCTTCATGAGATCCAGCTGTAAGGCATTTTCTCAATTAGTGATAAGGGGGGAGGGCCCCTTGTGGGTGGGACCATCTCTGGGCTGGAAGTATTGGATTGAGCAGGCAGAGCAAGTCAGGGGAAGCAATCCAGTAAAGAACATCCCTCCATGGCCTCTGCATCAGCTCCTGCTTTGTGACCCGCTTGAGTTCCAGTCCTGAATCTTTTGGTGATCAACAGCAATGCAGAATATGTAAGCTGAATAAACCCTTTCCTCTACAACTTGCTTCTTGTTCATGATGTTTGTGCGGGAATAGAAACCCTGACTAAGGCAAACAATAACAATAACAATATTATTCAGTCATACAATTGGAGAATCAAATCTGACTTTTATGGCTTTCAAAGTTTGCTCTTTCCACTGACAAATTCTAGACCTTGGGTACATCTAAGTCCTCCTTATTTGTGTCACAGTAGGCTCTCTGCCATGTTCTCCCTTTCTGTGTGTCAACTTTAACAGAGTTGGTTACAATGGAACGCCACCTCACTTTGGTGGGATTATATGTTTCTAACTATTTTATTTTCAAGTAATGTCAGGAATTCATGTCTCAAAGTTGGAATCAATCATGGTCTTTAGAGGGATATAACCCAGGTCACCTACTCTTGAATCACGTTCCAATTCTGTTAAGCAAATACTTTTCTTTCCATCACTTAAAAATACTGGGAGTTTCATATCAGCTGGTATATGCTTCCTGTTTAGTGGTCCAGTGTTTGAGAGATCTCGGGGGTCCAGATTAACTTAGCCTGATGGTTCTCCTTCAAGGTCACTCTCATCCTCAACTTCCTTCAGCCTTTCCCTAATTGAAACACAGGATGACCAGGTCCAGGTTCAGTCAGAGATGATGCACCTAACTCCCAAGAGACTGGAGGCCCCAGAGAGTTTAGAGGTCAGGTGGAGTGGGCGGTTGGGGGGTGGGGACGTCCTTGTGGAAACAGGGGGAGGAGGTTTGGGATGTGGAACAGTCGGAGGGTGGACTTAGAGAGGGAGGTTAATAAAAGCAGAAGTTTTAATTAATTAATTAATTAATTAAAGATGTTGGGAGACTGTGCACATAGCTCAGTATTAAAGCCTCACACAGAAGGCCTTGGCTTTGAACCTCAGCATGATATGAAACAGAAAATGTTGTCTGAAAACTTTACAGACATTATTCTTATACCTTCACTCATATGAAGTTATTTATACTTTGATGTGACTGTTAGTGAAGGTATTTCTTCTGAAGTGAATGAGAATAAGCCAGGAAATCTCCATGTCCCTGTTCTTCTCTTGGAAATCATGAAACCTAAGTGATGAAGCATCTTTCTTACATAGGAATCATTGTAACAAAGTTTGCCACAGCCTCTGGGCTATATGTCCATCTCATAATGAGTACCTGATTCAAACTTCCCTATATATTGAGTACATACTATGAAAGCACCCAAAGAGATTTCATTCTAAGCACTCTTCTATTATTAGTGTCCATATGGATTGAAAATGAAATTAAATTCTGCTTTAATAAACATAGTGGGTTTAATTTAAAGTTTATGTATGAGCACATTATTGATTCTACTGGGAGAATCTCATTAATAGGGCACTGTGTTAACAAATAATGAGAACAAAATAGGGCTAGATGTGTAGCTCAGCAAATGTGCACTCTAACACAGTGTGAGTTCCAAAGTTGCACAACTCCATGGCTCAAATGAAGTCAGATGCAGCTTCTTGAATCTTTCATCCCAGCCTGAGGATAACAAGGTGGGAGATGTGAATGGGAGAATTACCAGAAAATCAAGAGGAACTAGTTTGCTGTATGTAGCAGTGAACAGCAGGAGACTGTGTCCTAAGCAAATTGAAGGTGGGGAACAATTCCTGAGGTTGTTTTCTGACCCCTATACATGTACTATGGCTGGCACACACACACATACACACACACACACACACACACACACACACACATGTGACTAAGATAGTGAGACACAAACACACAAATATGAACATATACATGGATTTCACAGAGACATATTAAAAATGAAAATATAAATGCTTTTCATTAGCAAAAGTCATGGTTTTCCACCTTTGAAAATAACCTGGCCAGAGCCCAAAGGACAAAGATCTAAGTTTGGCAGGAACATTATTTTACAAAACTGTTGCTTAGAAGCCAAATTTGGCCATACATGGGACATGCAGGTTGAATTTTTAACATTTTCCTATTTTTCAAAGCACATAATTCATTAACTTAGGTATCATTTTATTGGTTGGCTGGCTAAAATGGACAGATTGAACAAGAAGTATGAATGAGAGCCTGAGAATGAGTAGGAGAATGAGGGGCCTTCTTCTGTCACCCTTGCTAAAGGATTCAGTCAAGATGAGAACACTTGTGTGTAGCTGTCTCAGTTCTCTCTTTTTTATTTATTAGATATTTTATTCATTTATATTTCAAATGCTATCCCAAAAGTCCCCTATAACCTCCCCCTAACCTGCTCCCCAACCCACCCACTCCTGCTTCCTGGCCCTGGCATTCCCCTGTACCAGGGCACATGATCTTCGGAAGACCTAGGGCCTCTCCTGTCTCAGTTCTCTTAGCAGAAGGACAAATGATTCATTTGCAGGCAGAACCTAGAGCATCATGTTCATAAAACAATAAGTACAAATATGATTCTGAAGGACTAGATTGAATACATTTGTGCAAAATAATTTAAAGTCCTAGAGTGGAGAACGGCTAATTCTAATTTTATATTTATTATATAAGCAGATTAAAGAATGCTAAATCTCTTTATTTGTAAAATTTTTCTCATTCTAAAATTGTGGATTACCCAATACAGTTCAATAAACCTAGAGAGTCCATAATTATGTAGATAGAGTAATACCTGACTACTAGAATTAAGAGAAAAACTGTAGAAGACTTAAGCATGCATTAACAGGTCACACATTTTTGATGCCCCTTGACACATAAAATTTACAGGTGTCAAATGAAGAATCTACTGGGGTTTAAAGAGTGTTATCTTACAAAGAGAATAAAAAGTGTGGGTTTCAAAGGTTGAGAAGATCCTGGAACCAGCAACATTTGCAGCTAATGAGCTCTCAAAGGAAACATTTAAGCTCTCAAACCTTGTGAGCATTCCACCCTCTGCCTTCCAGAGTGTCCAGTAAGTCAATAAATAAGGATTATTTCAAAAAATGTTGAAAAGAAACATACAAAAAATTGACAGAGAGGCCCCCGCTGTGAACTGTTTATAGGTAATTATTGACTCCTTTGTTAAGAATATGTGTAAAATCATACAAAATTTCAAAATTAGTGTTGCCAGGAGAAAACGAGGCTGAGTTTCATCACTGGTAAGTAAATTATAGCTAGGCACATGGGAAGTGGCTCACATAATAAAGTACTTGAGGTGCAAGCATATGGGCTTGAGTAAAACCTGTGTAAAAGCCAGGCAAGGTAGCACGCAACTGTTATCCCAGTATTGGGAAAGTAGGGACAGGTGGGTCCCTGGGATTTGCTGCACAGAATGCCTAGATAATTGGTTAGTTCCAGGTTTATTGAGAGGCCCTAGCTCATAAAGGAATAAATATATAAAGGGTGACAAATGATCAAGAAAAATATCCAATGTAGGTATCTGGTCTCCATGTTACAAGACATTTAATCAAACACATAAACACGTATATACACATATACTAAGGTATAAGTGTATATATGTATCTTAATGAGAATAATAAGGTATCATGTATTATCACACATAGATGACTAGGCAGTAATTAGATTGTGCATTTTAAAAATTTTGGCAAAGTATAAAAGTGCATATCATTTCTTTTCACCTTAAATATGAGTTTGTACACAGAAATATTTAACTTAACCAATACAGCGATATGTAACATATATGGGATATATTAAGTAATGGTACTTAAATACATACACATTATATTTTATGCCTCACTTTAAAATAAACTTACTTTTTTATTTCTTCTTTTATTTTTTGAGAATATAATATCAATACAAGATTTTCCTACTTCCTTTCCTTATTCTAGACCCTTCCATATTTATCTCTAGCTCACTTTCCAATTCATACCTTCTTTATACACACATACACACATTTTCTATAAGCATAAATCCATGTATCTATAAAAACATGAATAAAATCTGCTCAATATATACATATAATATCAATGCATGCATGTTTTCAGGTTGTTTATTCACTAAGAAAGACTTAATTTGGGGAAAGGATTGTATCTGGGTAGACATTTGTCACCGGGCAAGCCATCTCCCTTTCCCCTTGCTTTATTTAGTTACTTATACTTCTTTATGTGAGGTTGAAATCTCATGGACTCTTCTCCACTCAGTTTGGCATGTTTATTGATGTTAAATAGAAAAAAAAAAAATACTCAAAGAAAGGTCTTGTCTCTGTATCGTTTTTTTAAAATTTTGTTTAGATATTTTGGAGAGGAAAATATGTACTATGATTCCACTAGCCCTGAGTCTCTGCTATTTGTTGCGTGTGGGAAGGGATATCCACAATGCCAAGCCCCAACCACTCTTCATGGCCCCTTCATGCCTTCAAAACCAGTACCACCTGCGTTACTCTTACATATTACCAAGTCCTGCTGCAGCATGAAGCTAAACCTTGGTTATCTCTGGAACACAGCCTCTGTGCTCTCAGAAAACACTTCCCAGAAGATTTCACCTCAATGATGCAGGTCTCTTCTTAATCATAGCTAATTTCTTAGCTCCAGCTAACCAGCATCAATAGTCCCAGTAATGCAAAGTTTTCACTTTAGTAGTTCTGGTATCTTGTTAATCACAGCTGATTCTTCAGCCACAGCTAACCAGAATGACAGAATCTTTACAATCAAAATAGCAATAGGCCATGATAAGAATCTTTAATTTTCCCTCTGAAATTTCACAAGCCAGGCCTCCATTTTCTGCACTGTTCTCAACATTATCTTCCAAGCTCCAACACAATATCCCACAGAGCTCTTAACAACGAATGGATCTTCCAGACCAAAGTTCCAAAGTCCTTCCACAGTCCTCCCCAAAACATGGTCAGGTTGTCACAGGAATACCCCACTATTCTGGTACCAATTTGTCTTAGTCAGGGTTTCTATTCCTGCACAAACATCGTGACCAAGAAGCAAGTTGGGGAGGAAAGGGTTTATCAGCTTATACTTGCCACATTGCTGTTGATCACAAAAGGATGTCAGGACTGGAACTCAAGCAGGTCAGGAAGCAGGAGCTGATGCAGAGCCCATGGAGGGATGTTACTTACTGGCTTGCTTCCCCTGGCTTGCTCAGCTTGCTTTCTTATAGAACCCAAGACTACCAGCCCAGTGACCGTAGCAACCACAAGAGGTCCTCCCAGCCTTGATTTCTGAGAAAATGCCTTACAGCTGGATCTCATGGAGGCACTTCCCCAACTGAAGCTCCTTTCTCTTTGATAAATCCAGCCTGTGTCAATTTGACACACACAATCAGCTAGTACACACAGGTTAATCTTTCACATGGGAGTTGCCAGTAGTGTTCTAGCAAACAGAGGCATGCAGCATTCTTCATTATTTGGGTAGACTATTCTGTAGTTGTTAAGTCCACTGGATCCAGAATGTCCTTTAACTCTGAAGTTTCTTTGTCAATATGTATTTAATCTGTAGTCAAGTGAGAGTGATATATTGCAATCGCCCAATGCCATCGGTTTCAAGTCATTTTGCATTTTCATATCAAGTTTTGAGTTTTGGGAAATTGTTTTATCATTTTTTATGATGTTGAACACATATATGTTTAGAATTTAGCTGCCATGTTTTCAGCTTGTTTCCTTAAATAATATGAAATGACCTTCTTTATGACTATTGGCTATTTGGTTTAGAACACGACTTTATCAGAAACTCATAGATAAATCTGCTTCATTTCTAGTTGTATTTGTGTACTGATATGACAAGCCTTTTCATCCAGCTTTCCCAATTAAGGTAGTGATTGTCTTTAAAAGAGAGAGGCATTTGTTGAAGGTAAAATATGTGGGTCCTCTTTTAGAATTCGATCGATCTACTATTCTGTGATTAGAGAACAAATACTGTACCATTCAATGTTGTTATTGAATGGTACATCATGATCCATAATTTTGTGGGATTTATAATGGTTTATACTTTCTTTACCTTGAATGGATATCCCACTTATCTTTCACATCCCCACCCCAGCCCCCCATAATATTCTCGTTAAGCATTTTTCTTCAGGATATAGTCTTCTTTTATCAATCTTTTTGGTACTGGCTTAGTTGCTCTTAATTTCTTTTTTAAATTTACTCTTCATGTTGTAAAATTTACTTTCTCCTATGTAAGGAATATTTTGCTGGATTTAGTAACTTTGAGTTAGCACTTGCTTTCTTTAAGAGCTTGAAATACATAGTTACCTCCCACTTGGTTTGAAAGTTTATGTTGGGAAATATAGTATTATGCAAATGTGTCTCCCTTTACATGTCACCTGATTCTTCTTTCTTTAGATTTCAATATTTTCTATGCAGGTGCTTACATGCATGGGTGCTTACACAAGTGTGTGTTTACTAAGTATCTTCCCTCTAATCAGGTATGCAAGGATTCTTTCCTACTCTTTTCTACTTGGCATTTCTGCATGCTTCCTGAATTAAAGTGACCAGTTTCTGTCCCTAGATTTTGGAAATCGCACACATTGATTTCATTGTTAAATGATGCTGGATACCTTTGACCATTTTCTGGTGTCCCCAGAATGCCATACGGACTGAAATAAAGTCATAGCCAATTAACATAATTATTCAACTCTACCATTTTTGTGGGAATAAAGGAACAATAACAGTAATTGATGTATGAAGATACTTTTAATAGTCTAAGGTACTGTTAATAGGTGATAAGTGGAGAAATGCAGATAAAATTAGATTAGTAAGACAGCCAATTAACATTAAAACAATGAAGATGTGGAAATGGGAAATGGATAGAAGAGAGAAACAATAAGATGGTGACAGATACAGTATCTTCATATACAGGTAGAATGAAGAGTAAAATGAGAAAAAAACACACCTTTAGAAGAACTTAACCCATTCCCCACCCCATCCCGTGGCTCCTGTTAGAGCCTTTCTAAAATGGTCCAACCAAAGAAACAAGAAACTGTTAGCAGGGCAGTATAAAGTAGTCTAAAACCATACATGTGTAACAGTTCTGACCTTCATATGACCATCTTCGTGTGTGCAGGAGCCGACTTTCTTTTCAGCGTCCCTCCTGAGAAGAGCTGCACACTCTTGATATTCCACCACTTGCCAGTGTCCAGTGCAGGCTCTGTTTTTAGGCTGTGTTTGCTTTTATCCTTTCCGTATATGTATGGGCATCTTTCAATAGGAGCAGGGCGTTTGTGGTATTTCGCTTTCCGGGTTGTTGGTGATGTTTGTCTAGCAGCGTGGGGACTTTTTGTACACCTAGAGGTGGGTTTCAGCCTAGCTACACTGGAATGGGATGCCAATGAGCTTTCCATTGGTGAGTCTTGGACCCCAGCACTTTTGCCTTTTTATTTATCGAGTTATGATTTGTTTTCAATACATCCCTACCACAGTTGTCATTCCCTCCACGCTTCCCAGTCTCTCCATTCTTCTCTCTCAGTCCCTTCTCATTGTACCTTCCCACTCCCCCTCAGACACTCCTCCATTTCCCTTCAGAAAAGAACAACTCCCCCACCCTGCCAGGATATCACTGAACATGGAAAAACAAAATGCAGTATGACTAAGTATAAACCTGCATATCAAAGCTGGGCAAGGCAACTCAGTAGGAGGAAAAGGGTCCCTGAAGCAGAGAAGAGTCAAAAATGCATCCACTCCCATGCTTAGGAATTCAACAAAGACTCTACGCTAACAACCATAACATAGGTTATGCATAACCATGCATAGGACCTAGGTCAGACCTGTGCAAGCTCTGCTTTGCTGAGTCAGTCTTTGTGAGCTCTTGTGAAATCTGCTTACTTGATGTTTGTGGGGTATGTCCTTCTGGTGTCCTTGACCCCTCTGGATACTATAATTCTTCTTTTCCCCTTTTCTACAGGGTTCTTCAAGTTCCAAGGGGAAGTGCCAATTGTAGATCTCCAATTTGTACTTCTTGTCTTGGCTCTGTCTCTGGTCCTCTCTCTGTCTCTCATTCTCTCTGTCTCTCTCTTCTCTCTTCTTCTTCTTCTTCTTCTTCTTCTTCTTCTTCTTCTTCTTCTTCTTCTTCTTCTTCTTCTTCTTCTTCTCTCTCTC
>NC_034600.1:62785064-62798403 GCF_900095145.1 Mus pahari
TCTCTCTCTCTCTCTCTCTCTCTCTCTCTCTCTCTCTCTCTCTCTCTCTCTCTCTCAGCAACCTGTAAAAACCAGAGTCAAACTAACCTATTACATCAAGCCCTGAGTATTCCAACAGTGCTGAAGCACAGGCCAAACTTAAAATGAATGTTATGAAGACTGAAGCACTAGAAGAGTATGAATAAATCCCCCAAATAAATCGAGAGCAGGACAAACAAATAATTGGAGGAAACTAACAAGACCCTCTACTTTTAAGAATGTATGAGGGATTCTCTTTATCCTGAAGCTTCCTTGAGTCTCATTGTTTGAGATGGCTCAGCCTGACTCCATCACATAAAGAACATGCATCAATTTGTCTACTTTGGTTCAACTTTTTGTATTCGACTTATATTTTTTTATTATTCTTTAGACACTTGTTTGTGTTGTAAAGGCAGACAGAAAGTGTGTGGCTCTGGATGGGAGAGGAGGGGAGAAGGAACTGTGAGAAGCAGGAGGAGAAACCATAATGATCATATATTATATTCAAAAAAATCCATTTGTAGCTTAAAAAAAAGCAAATATATTTTAACGTAAAAAATACAAGTATTAAGTGCTGCGGAATTAGATCTTATCTTCACCAGCAAGGTAAGATTCAGAGAGAGGTGCTTTGGACTTTCCCTCTGTTCTCAGACAGGCCTGTGCATGGAAGAAACACCATCATGTTAGTGTAAGTCCTGGAAAATGGCTTTCGTCTCTAAGTCTGAGGCTATTATGCTGCACATATTTAATCATATTAACAGACAAGGCAGCATTGCCCAGAGATACATACATATATAAATACATAACAAACATACAATAAAATAATAAGTAAAATGGCCTCTTGCTGCCACATTCATTGAGACTAGAGAAGAGAGGATTTTACCCTCCAATGAATGGTATCTACCGTAAATCTACTAACTGACATTGTTGGATATGCCCCTAAAATCTCTGGAGTTTATTGTTGCTGTTGGCCCTGTTTTTTGTTTGTTGTCTATCGCTCCCTAAATAAAAAAAAGAAAAAGAAAAAGAAAAATTGTGTTGGTGTTGAGCTCTCCCCACTCCCCTCCCTCTCTCCCTCTGTCTCACTTAACTTTTCTGAGACTTTTTCTTAAGCAAGAGCTGCAACCCTCCACAGTTTCAGCTCCCAGTAGGATAAAATCAATCCCTAATTGGGACTGAGCGCATGTGGTTGAACCCAAGAACTTTCTGTTTCTTTCTCTATCATTTTCTTTCTTTCTTAGACACTCAGGCTAGTGTTTTTCCATCACTGCACCCGTCCTAGGATGGCTCTTCTTCAACTATTCCTGGTCTATTCCCTGAAGACTCTAACACTTGGCATGTGGGTGTCATCCGCCATCTTCTGACTTGTGAGTGTTCAGTGAGAAGTAGTTGCTGGAGAGTGACTCATGTGGTGTATTCATTAACTTGAAGCTGACAGACTCTGATGTTCATTTCTGACACCGAAAGCTGACATGAAGCCACAGGCTATAAAAAAAAAAAAATACATTTATAGCTTTTCTCTACTGATTAAAACTTTGACACACAAACGCATGTTCCTCTTTCATTTGCTAAAAAGATGAAATATCATTTAGCAAATGACTTCTAATGCTAATGTTTTCTTCAGAGACGGGGCACAGTTTGTTTCAGAATGACTGCAGATTATTTGGTTAAAATGTAAATTCCCTTAGACATCTAGAAAATATATCTAATCTTTGCGGGCACAAAACAGGTATTTCACTTTCATTTGGCAAACGAATACCCATCTATCCATCTACCATGGTTTACAAAAAAAAAAAAAGGTTTTCCAAAGGATTAGCATAGGTTACTCACCATCTCCTCTTATGTTTTATTCTACCTTTTCTTTCTATTTTGTACTCTAGACCTGCTGATATCAGTCTGCAATTAATTACTTCTTCCATCTAGCCATCTTACTTGGGATCTTATCTCCAACCCCAGGCCTGCTTGCTACCAGAGCCCTTGGTTGCTACAGCAACCAGGCATGATGGGTCTGGAGTAACCATTCCAGTCACCTTGTATAATTCCTTTCCCCTGATCCTGATGCCAATTATTTCTAGTTTTCCACTCATCTTAGTAGAACGCTCTGAGAAAGCAGACACAATGTTACAGTGAAATATGTGAAAAGGTTTTTATTAAGGGTATTTTTATTTCAAAGAAGTATACAGATGTTGTGCTACAGGATTAATAAACATGTTTTAGCTAAGCCTATTTTTCAAAGTGTTTAATGGTTCTAGCTGCATATGTAGCTTAGGATGGCCTTGTTGGGCATCAATGGGAGGAGAGGCCCTTTGTCCTATGAAGACTCAATGCCACAGTGCAGAGGAATGCCAGGGCGGGGAGTCAGGAGTGGGTAGGAGGGGAGCGGAGCACACTCATAGAAGCATGAGGAGGAGGGTTGGGATAGGGGTTTTCTGGGGGAGAACCAGGAAAGAGGATAACATTTGGAATGTAAATAAATAAAATATCCAATAAAAACAATCTCTAAACTTTTAGTAGTCACTTGGTAAAATACCAAGTTTTAGGGATTTTCATGTATATTGATAAATTGCATTGAAGCAAAACCACATAGGCTCTATTCTTGTCCCTAAATTATTCAAATAATTAATATGTTTATGGTGTATGTCAGGGACTATATTCATCTAGTTTCCTCCTTAACAATATTGATTATTGTCCTCGATAGTGACTTTTTAAAAACTAGATTGTGTGACTATTTTATCTGGAATAATTTGTCACTAATCAAACTCCATAAACTCTACAAACTCTAATTGAATGTTAATTCCTTTGTTTCCTCAACCTCCACTCTACTGGTATTATATAATTATTGAGTTATGATATCAATTATTCCTGTGTTTAATAAGTAATTATTAAAAGAATTGATTGGACAAATCTTCCATCTGCTTTTGTTTATCATTGAGATGATTAGTGTTCATTCTCAAGTTCATGGTATAGATCCACTTAGGAGACATATTTGAGGTAAGCTAGGAGAAGGGTTTGACTTGAGATATTGTCTAGTTTATAATAGACCCTGGATACCTCTATTGGTATTGATTTGTTAATAGAGATAAGAAGTCACTTGCAGAATTTGTGAATCTATTTGTTGGACCAGGACACTGATCTGTAGAAAAGGAAAAGAAGTAAAGTAAGCATGTTCATTTACTACATTCTGCTTTCCAATTATGGACACAATGTGGTCAGCTGCTTCAAGTTCCTGATGTCTTAATTTTCTAGCCATGGTAGACTAAACTATGAACTGTGATCTAAAACAAGACCTTCATTCCTGAGTTGCTTTTTCCAGTGAACTTAATTACAGCGACAGAAACAGCAACTAAGAAAATTGTGAAAGTGAGAACTTACTATAAGTTCAAAAACTCCAGAATCCTTTAACAATTTGCCTTCACTGTATTATCCCTGTTCACTTACCTTTAGTTACATCTGGTTCACTTCAAAGTCCTCTCCCAACCCCTAATAGACTCATTTTCCCCAGTCTTCAACCACAGACTACTGTTTGCTTGCTCTTCTTCTTGGGAATGCTGCTGTCATTTGAAGTTTTGTGACTTCTCCCACCGTTTTGCTAAAATGTCACCATAATTGAGAACTTCTTTTTCATATAATAATACTGAAAATAACCAACCTTTGTCTGCACATAATTTAATACTGTAACATTTAACTCAATTTATTTTCCTAGGTTAGGATAACTTTTAATATAGGTTAATTTTACTAAAATTGAGAATTTATGTCATAGTTTTCTAAGACATTTCACCCATTTTCCATATTACTAGTTGTTGCAATACAACAATACATTCCCTACACTTAATGAAATAATATAGCCAGGCAGTGGTGGCACACACCTTTAATCCCAGCACTTGGGGGGCAGAGGCAGGCGGATTTCTGAGGTTGAGGCCAGCCTGGTCTACACTGGGCTACAAAGTGAGTTCTAGGACAGCCAGAGCTACACAGAGAAACCCTGTCTCAAAAAAAGAAGAAGAAGAAGAAGAAGAAGAAGAAGAAGAAGAAGAAGAAGAAGAAGAAGAANGAAAGAAAGAAAGAAAGAAAGAAAGAAAGAAAGAAAGAAAGAAAGAAAGAAAGAAAGAAAGAAAGAAAGAAAGAAAGAAAGAAAGAAAGAACAGAACTGCTATCAAGAACCTGGTGTATTAATGCTTACATGGTTTATAGCTAGTATAACTTTTTCCTCTAGGATTTTATCCAGGCTACCGCATTTTAATCATGTCTCATAAAGTTCTTCTCAGCCAGGAAAGTTTCTTGGACATTCCTTATTAATAAAGACCTTGGCAGTTTTGAGCAGGTCTCGTCTGATAGTGATACTGGATGCTCCTTCATCACAATTCGTGTGATGTTACTTACAAGCAGGACTGTGCTGGGTATGAGGGGTTGTGAGGAACATTACAAAGGGAAAAATGCATTTCTTCACACTGTTTGAAGGCTACATGCTTTAACATCATGGATATTGATCTCAGGGCCTTATTGAGGTGTTGTTTATGATTTTCTGGAATAGGATTATGGCTCTTGCACAATTTTCCTTTCGCTTCTTGTAGAAGGGAAGTACTCTGTCCCATTTTTTAAAAAGGTTGAAGACAGGTTCTTCCTCATAATGGCAAAGTATAAGCATAAATTATTTGGCAGATACACATTTGAAGACATTTCTTTACACAATTATTAATTGGATCAATCACTCATGTTTATGTTTATAACTGTAGGCAGTTAGTAATAATTAAGCTTATATACATTTCATACTATCACAGCATCACAGTGGTTTCTGCATGGTGTGTGTGTGTGTGTGTGTGTGTGTGTGTGTGTGTATTAAATACTGTTTTATCATATGGGAATACAAGGTGTTAAAACTCATCCTGTGTATTTTTCTTATTAGGTCCTGGAACTGATAATTTTTCTCCAACAATACCATTTTATTTTATTGAATTATATTTATTTCAATGCAATCTGTGTTACAAGTTGGTTCATTAGTAACTGTGGAAATTCCTTTAAGATGCCTCTTTGACAAATCAAAGAATATGCATATTTATGTAGAGAAATATGCAGATATATACATTTCTACATTTTAAAATGGCTAATTATATGATCCCTATTGCAGTGAGAAATTTAACTCTTGTTTTGGAACCTCATGTGTTAACTTTGGATTTATCATTTATGTTTTATCTATGAGTTTCATAAAGATTAACAAAAATACTGGGGGCAGAAGGAAACCTGATCTGGTATTGATTGAGAGAAACTGACTGTAGCCCTGAGGGACAGCAGAAAGAATGGAAACAGGGAACCTCAGGAGATAGGAGGTTGGGAGGAACCTAAAGAATGTACCAGAGACCTGGGAGGTGAGGGACTCTCAGGAATCAAAATTAGATGAAATGCCTAACAATAGGGAGAGGGAACTTTAGATCTTACCTCCAGCAGGAAGACAGGGCATCAAGTAAGGGATGGGGCACCAAGTTGCCATCCCACAGTCACATCTATGACCCCTAATTGTTCCTGTCTGAAAGAATTGCAGGGATGGAAATAGAGAGGAACCCAAGGAAAAGAAGGTCCAGCAACAGGCCCAAAGTAGGATCCAGCTCAAGGGGAAATTCCAAGGCCTAACGCTATTATTGAGGCTATGGAGCACTCACAAAAAGGGTCCTATCATGACAGCCCTCTGAAAGACCCAATAAGCAGCTAAAAGTCAGATGCAGATATTTGCACTCAACCAATGGACAGAAGTAGCTATTGTTGAATTAGGGAAGGCAGAAAGACCCTGAGGAGAAGGGTAATCGTGTAGGAGGGCCAGCAGTCTCAATCTGGACCCCGGAGATCTCTTAAACACTGGACCACCAAACAGACAGCATACACCAGCTAATATTAGACCTCTGACACACATACAGTAAAGGACTGCAGGGTCTGTGTTTATTCAGAGATGATACACCTAACCCACAAGAGACTGGAGGCCCCAGGGAGTTTAGAGATCTGGTGGGGTGGGAGGGTGGCGACATCCATGTGGAGAAGAGCTGGGCTGGGGAGGATGTGTGGGATGTGGAGCAGTTGGAGGGTGGATGGCGGGGTTTGGAAGTGGAATATGGGGTGTAAAAAAATAAATTAATTTAACAAGAAAATGCAAGCCTAAAAATCTTTAACCAATTTACTTTGCTGTTTTAATTCTAGGATATAAAGTCATGGTGATGAATGTTGTCAGCCCAACCCCTATGGGAATGTCTTTATTCAGTACAGTATGGGTGTGTGTGTAATTGTTTTCCAATTACAGTCAGAAGCAACACTCACTTCCAAAGACGCATGAGTTTCTTTTTCCCCGTTCCGCCCTCATCACTGCTATTCTTTCATCACTTGGGGCAGAGATCAATCAGTTCTTTCTTTAGGCTGAGTCCTCTATGTGCTAGGCTTCTAGACCTCAGCTCTGAAAGATTTTTTTTTTCCTTTTAATATGAATGTAATAAGGTTCACTCCTGGAACTCCTTATGTAAAATGTAATAGGTTTTGAAATGTGAAAACTTTATGTTCTACCAATGTATTATGTTACCGAATAATGTCAGTAAGTAGAACCTTGGGCGGTGATTCACCCACATATCTCCTTTTTCCCCTTCTCATGAACCACTGGAGTCTTTTGGAATTTGGAGCTTCATGAATTTACCTAGTTAAGAACACCATAGAATTGAACTATTTATACACATAGATTTCTCATAATAGAGCCAATTACTTAGTACACTCACTTTATATTTATTCAAGTGTTGTAGAGTCTTACAACCCAATTTCATTTTTATCATTAGGTTATAATCTACTCCATGTGTATTTGGAAAATTATGCATCTGTTCATTTTCTGAAAGACATTTGGGATCTGGAGAGATTCCTCCATATTTAAAGGTGTTCTCTACTCTTCAAAGCTCTGAATTCACTTCCTAACATCCACATCAGTTCATTCACAACTGCCTGTAACTCTAGGTCCATACAACCTAATGTCCTCTTCAGTCCACTATGAGCTTCTGCATGCATAAGGTGAATACAGCCACACTCAGGCGTGCATATGCCACCATACATATGGAATAAAATCAATAACCATTCAAAATGATTGATATGAATAAACATCAAAAATTAGACTATATTCTTGGGGAAAATATTTTCAACCACCATGTCCCTAACTAGAAACAGAATAGCTATGCTACCGATGATATTTTTTTACCTCCATTAGACACTGCAAATGACATCTCTGTAGTGGGTGGGTTAACAGCAGTGAAGGAGAATTTCTGCTGTTGTGCACCGTCCAAGCACTGGAAATTTTAGGTTTTTTATAAGTTTTCTACTGAGCAGTTTATGTGAAACTTATTCATTGCTGATTCATTGGAGACTGGCTTTAAATCAAAAAAGCAAAACAGAAGAAAGCAAAACAAAACTCAGAAACCCCAGCCATTCACAGTTATCTCTCTCTGCCTTGTGATTGTGGACCAAAATGCATTCTGTAAGATACAGTCCTAATTGCATCCTTCTGATAATGGGATTCATGTCCTCTAACCAAGAATGATGAGCAGCAACTTAAATACATTTATATGTCTTCTTGGTTATAATGTTTTTCATGGCAATAAAGAAAATCAGGCATGAGAAACATTTTGCTTAATCTCTGCAGAAATCTGAAATGTCATTGGTAAAAAATATAAATTATATGTCTTTAACATGAAGTTTCTTTTTAAAAAATATTTCTATTCTTATTTCCCCCTTTTTGTTGAAATTAAATTTGTCTTATATATAATACACCCCAACCATAGTTCCCCTCCCTTCACTCCTCCTAGCCCACTCCACCTCCCCTCTCCCTGAGATCCACTCCTCCTCTGTTTCCTAATCAGAAAAGAGCAAGTCTCCATGATTTGACAGCCATACCAGACAAAACCAAGATACAATAAGACAATGCAAAAACCCTCAGACTGAAGTTGGACAAGACAACTCAATAGGTGGTAAAAGAGTATCAAGTATAGCAAAAGACTAAGAAAAGTACCCCACCCTATTATTAGGAGTCCAGAAAAAACACCTAGCTCCGAGCCCTAACAGATACACTCTTGGCCTGATACAGACCCATGAAGGGCCCATTATCATCACTTTAGTCTCTGTTAGCCCATGTGAGACTTGCTTATGATTCAGTAGGCAATGTTCTCCTGGTGTCCTCATCCCATGACTTCTATAGTTCTTCCACTGATGGAAACTTCAACTGTGACTCTGCATATTGTCTGGCTCTGGGTCTCTATAGCTACTCTCATCTCCTACTGGAAGAAATATAATTATGACTGGACAAGGCACTGCTCTATGAATATAGCAGAATGTCAGTAGAAATCACTTCTTTGATTATGTTTTGCTTGATTTGGTTTGCTTTTGCTAAGCATGTGTGGTTCCACCATAGGTGTCTGGATTATCTCTTCTAATGTTCTTGGCTATCCAAGCACTGCAGGGCATTTCTCCTCATGGCTTCAGCATCAAGTTAAAGCAAACATTTGATGGCCTGGCTTTGTTGGCACATGGATTTAATCCAGACACTCAGGAGGCAGAAGCAGGGAGAACTCTGAGTTGGAGGCTAGCCTGAATTATGGAGTGAGTTCCAAGACAACCAGGGTAATAAAAGACTAATCCTATCTTGAAAATCCCAAAACATAAACCAAACCAAAACATTTATTTTCAAAGAGTAATATTTTAATGTTTATAAAATGTCTTAGCTGATTTGAAATTATATAATGATAAAATAGAAAATTCAATGACATATATCCTGTTATGAGAACATTAATATTTTGTGAGAAACTTGCAAGAAAAAGTCTGATATTATCTCATTGAAGAGACTAGTTGGGTGGTCCTGGTGATCATAATTCATATTGATCTTGTAGAAGATCAGAGTTCATTTCCTAGCACACATATTGCATGGATTGCAACTGCTTTCGAATTCCAGTTCCCTGGGTTCTCACACCCTTTTCTGTATTGCAGGGGAAACTGCATTCCAATGTATGTATACTCACAGGCATATACACTTATCCACGTGATTAATAATAAAATAAATATTTGTTTAGATTAAAATTATATAAGTTATATGAATAAATGTAAGTATATAGGGTCAGAAATGAATTTGATTTTAATCAAATATTTAACTGGTAAATATTCAACTTAATTTCAATAAAGCATAATTTTTCTTGATTCTGAACCAAGTTGGAATTTAAATATAATTAAACAGATAAGGAAATAATGATAAAACAATGTTCAGTTTTTAAACTAGTAAGATTCAGGTGAATTGCCTGATTACAAAATCAAAGTTCACCCAAATTTAAAATGCTGTGCTTCATAATGCATTTGACGCTAGTTATTTATCAACAAAATCGTGATCAAAATGCAGAGCAGTTAAGGCTGATAGAGATAATTAGGCATAGAAAATTTAGTAATCAGTTTGTTGCTACTGAATAAATAAAGGATGTGAGGAATTTTTAATAAACCCCATGGGACAAGAGATTGCTAACTTTAAAATCAAATGTAGCAGAAAACCTTTTAAACTGTGCTCTTTTATCTCAGAGCCAAAGCATGTGCAGGTGTTAAATTGGCCACAGGAGGTTTACCATAATGTTTCCTAAATGTGAAACAAATACTATAAAAATAGGTTGACTGAAGTAAAGGTATTAAATCAGTGAGTGGCAAAGTTCATAAGAAGCGTTCTATAATTTATAGCAGTCATCTCTGCTGTTAACATTTAATCTTACTTTATGCAAACTTCTGTGAATGTCAGTGAGAACATAACAAATTTTCTGACTGATGGTACAAAAACAAAAAATAATCTCTGACTCCCCTCAAAAGCAGTAAACCTTCTACCGTCAATTTTTACATCTGCCTCTTGTGTTGTTTATGTGTGTGAGTGATAAGCATTCAGTAGGTGACCTGTGTTTTTTAGTCAACAGCAAAAGTATTAGCACTAATCGGTCAACCAGATAGCTTTACACAAAAAAGTGAGTGTCCATTAAGGTCTGTACAGGACATAATGATGCACAAATTTCTCACACCATTCATACAAATTGTGTTATATCTTAGAGAAGGAATCCATCATGCAGAATAGTGAATGAGTGAAATAGTAAAGACTATGTTCAGCATAAAAAAGTCATAAATGTCGAGTGCAATAGGAAAAAAAAAAGGATAACAGGCGAAATATTCTACCTCTCAAGTGGTTACTTTGAGATTTAAAAAAAATATGATAAAGAAATACAAATAAAATGTAAATACATGAACCCAAATAATATGTATGCATATCACAGCCTGACTATAGATGAAATTATCAGTAGGGAAAATTTTAAATCAAGACTTTAAATACATGTTTAAGGGTAGAGTTTACTTCGTCCTTGTTAATATTGGTTTTGAAGGTTTAACTTAACATTGAAAGAGCAAGTTAGCAGCAAACGGTTATGTCTGAAAGTTCTGGGAACTGATTTGTCTAAGAACAAGTCGTCCTCTTAGAGGTGCAGGGTGACAACTGCCTACCTTCCATATAGTCCCATGCAGCCAGTAGGTAAAGAGAACTCAATTCCTTCCATATTCTTATAGGGAGCTAATTTTGCCACGAGTGACTCTGTTCTTTGGCTTAACTGTCTGCTAATTAACATTAGCTGGCATTAGGTTATTAACATAGGGATTTGAGCATGGTCCAAACATTCAAGCCAGACTGTTGCATCCCAATCCTTAAATGAACTTCTTATCTGTAAAATAAAGTATCTAAATCCCGAAGAATCCTTTTCAACTTCACAGTCTACAATCTAAAGTGCACAAGCTCATATATAGGAATGCAGAACACATGCGCGCACACACACACACACACACACACACACACACACACACACACACACAGAGAGAGAGAGAGAGAGAGAGAGAGAGAGAGAGAGAGAGAGAGAGAGGTGAGCATGTGCCCTCACGCCCACAAGCATACACATACATAGTACTAGCTTCAGCAGGACTCTACAAGAATCTCAGTGCAGCTTCATCCTTGGGTACTTTTGGAAACTTCATAAATGCCCAGAAATTTTATAGGGACATGTGCAAAGTTGTAGGAGTATAGGAAGTCACTTCAGTAGCCAAATTTTTAAAAAGGCATAGAGGAACGTGTGTGTGTGTGTGTGTGTGTGTGTGTGTGTGTGTGTTGTGATTAAGGATCACACATACTGTTACAAGATAGTTTTAGTTGTCGTTATTAATTTCAAGTTGTATTTCTAGAAATTATCATTGTCCTTTAATGAAGAGATATAACAGGCTTTACTCATGTCTCCCCTCACTGTATCTCTTTTCTATGTTTTAACATCTTCTGTAGTTAGCCAAATTCCTCTCTAAATGTTATGTTGGAATACTTCAGCATCTTTTGAGTGCAGTGAAAGAAAATGTTAATTTATTTTAAGTTACAAAGTTACACATTATCTTCACTGCTGATACATTAAATACAACTAGATTTTTTTTCCCACTCAAATGTCTACATTCCACAAAAGATGAATATCTCCTTTAAAGCATATTTCAAAAATGAGCAGTATTTTAAATTCTCCTGAAAGGCTGATCATCAAAGTTAATGTTAAAATAAAATTTCACAGTGGGAGTAAATCAGAATGTGTGTGTGTGTATGTGTGTGTGTGTGTGTGTGTGTAAATACACTCACATTTATATATTCCCAAATATAATTTATTTGGTCTGATAAACCCGATGTCATATATGGCCTAAGTCCAAATTTTGAGCTTTCTAGAATCAATCGTTAGATAAGAAATCACTCTACAGACTTGCCTACAGGAAATCTATGGTGGCATATCAGTTCTCCTTTTTTTATATAAAAATGTTCATACAATATATTATGACAATATTTGCCTTCCCCGAGAGTCCCATAAGGGTGTGCCTGGTACCAATGCAGCTTTGGGGATATTGTACCGTGCTGATCATTGGTATTGGTCACAGGCACATGGTGTGGTGGGTCTGTTGCTCTCTTCCCACCATCTGAAGCTTATGTGGTGCTTTCTGGTGCGATGGAAGCTAGTCATGAGGGAGAAGACTTTCCTAGCAGGCTCAGCTCATGGGCCTCTCTGCCCTGCATCTATATTTAGCAAGGAAAACTTATCTTCCACCTCTAAGAGACAAGGATGAGCAACAGCAAAGGCCCGTATCTTTTGGGAGTCTCTTAAATAATGCTGATCAGTAACTCATAAATGGGTTGTAAAGTCTAAATTATGTTGCTGTTGTTTTGTTTTGTTTTGTTTTGTTTTGTTTGTTTGGTTGGTTGGTTAGTTTTATTTTGTATTAATGAAAGGCTGTCTTTGACTGCTGGATGAAGCATTGTCAACCCAGAGGAGAAAATTTATTTAAATTATATAGGTATATTTATGCATACACTTGTATTATAGGTTTTGCTTTTGGGGGGGGGGCGGAGGTAGTTAACAGTACAATTTGTTATGACTTTTTGAAGCATCTTTTCTATTATTTTACTATCCTTACCCCTTATTCTATGTTAATCTCCCTCCACCTCCCCAATTAGAGACCCCACTTTCTTTTTGTTGTTGTTGTTTGTTTTTTTGTTTGTTTTGTTTGTTTTTTATTAGATATTTTCTTTATTAACATTTCAAATGCTATCTTGAAAGTTCCCTATACCCTCCCCCCGCCCCTGCTCCCCTACCCACCCACTCCCACTTCTTGGCCCTGGCATTCCCCTGTACTGGGGCATATGTAGTTTGCAAGACCAAGGGGTCTCTCTTCCCAATGATGGCTGAATACGTCATCTTCTGCTACATATGCAGCTAGAGACACAAGCTCTGGGGGTAATGTTTATTTCATATTGTTGTTCCACCTATAGGGTTACAGACCCCTTCAGCTCCTTGGGTACTTTCTCTAGCCCCTCCATTAGGGACCGTTGTTCCATCCAATAGCTGACTGGGAACATCAACTTCTGTGTTTGCCAGGCACTGGCATAGCCTCACGAGACTGCGATATCAGGGTCTCTACAACAACATCTTGCTGGCATGTGCAATAGTGTCTGGGTTTGGTGGCTGATGATGGGATGGATTCCCTGCTGGGGTAATCTCTGAATATCCAATCCTTTCATCTTAGCTCCAAACTTTGTCTCTGTAACTCCTTTCGTGGGTATTTTGTACCCTATTCTAAGGAGGAATGAAGTATCCACACATTGGTCTTTCTTCTTCTTGGTTTTCTTGNGTTTTGCAAATTATATCTTGGGTATTCTAAGTTTCTGGAGTAATATTCGCTTATCAGTGAGTACATATCAAGTGACTTCTTTTGTGATTGGGTTACCTCACTAAGG
>NC_034600.1:62798453-62803453 GCF_900095145.1 Mus pahari
AAGAATTTCATAAATTCATTGTTTTTAATAGCTGAGTAGTACTCCATTGTGTAAATGTACCACATTTTCTGTATCCATTCCTCTATTGAGGGACATCTGTGTTCTTTCCAGCTTCTGGCTATTATAAATAAGGCTGTTATGAACATAGTGGAGTGTGTGTCCTTAGTACCAATTGAGACCCCACTTTTAATTATTTTATTTTTTCCCAATCTTCTCCAGATCATTTGTACCACGTTCTTTCCTTTTGTACTTCTCCTCACACTCCTTCTACTCAGCGTCATTCCCTCTTCACTTTCATGGTTCCTACAGTAACTTCTGGTTCTGTACTCATCTGAGGGATTAGAGCTGCGAGTCTCAGCTTTATTTTACAAATTAACAAAACATAGAGTGTCATGGCATTTTAATTACTATCCTATCTTTAATTTTTAGGAAAATTTATGCTTTTTTTCCATGTAAAAAAAATTTTCTATATATTATTAAACACTTCTAACAATTTCTATGGGTTCCATTTTCCAGATCATCACCACCATTATTTTTTCTGTTTTTTTAACAACAGCCATTCCCACTGGGATGATTTAATATCCTATTATGGTTTTGTTTGCATTTTTATGAGGACATCTGAATTTTTCAAATTTTTAAACAATATTTTTTTTCTTCCCAAAATGTTGATTTAACTTTCTTGTCCATGTTTGATCGAGTTAATTGTGTCAATTTGAATTCTTTTTAGTATTTACTCATATATTTGTAAGGGACCACTATGGAAGAGTTAGCAGAAGGAGAGAAGGAGCTAAAGGGGATGGCAACCCCATAGGAGGACCAACAGGGCCGACTAACCTGGTCCCATGGGAGCTCCCAGAGACTAAGCCATCAACAAATAAGCAAACACAGGCTTGTCCCAGGCACCCAGCATGTATTTGCAGAGGACTGCCTCATCTGCCCTCAGTGGGAGAGTTCGCACCTAATCCTGTAGTGAACTGATGCATCATGAAAGGAAGATCCTGATGTTTAGGGACCACCATCTCCTAGGTTAAGGAGAAAGGGATGGGGTGAAGGACTGTGGGAGGTGAAACCAGGTGAGGGGCAACATTTGAAATGTAAATAAATAAAATAATTTTTTTTAAAAAATCAAAAGCTATCACATATATGTTATCCCAATACTCTGTTCCTTCATGAGAGTTACCTCTGAAGTCTTTTCACTACTTTATTTGACCTATTTAAAATAACATTAGTTTTAAAGAATCACTTTTATCTATTTTTGTTTTGTTTTTTTCTGATTTCAGAGTCTGCACCAAAAATACAGTTGCTAATTCTGTGTGTTGAAAGGATGCCATGAAAGAATTCTCAGTTTGTTTTCTTCTAGGTTTTGGTCATAAATGCAAGACTTTTCACCTATTTCTAGTAGATAGAATATAGCTTTTGTTATTACTGAAAAAGTACTTGTTTCCTAATTTCCTTACTTTCATTTCTTTGGCTCATTTCGGGGGAAAAAGAAAGTGGATGAAGAACACATTCTGAAAACTGATGGATAAGGAGAATAAAAAAAAATTCATCAAAGTATCTGGGTTCATTGACATGTATATATAGCTAAATATACTTCACTATTAAGGCTTATAACTTCAAATTAATTAATTTCATACCTTTTATTAAAAGTTTAACTTGCAGAATTTTAGTGGTTTGAATTTTCATAGTTTTTTAAGATTTTCATATTGTCGTCTTAAATTGCGCTGTTGAATGTGTATTCATTCTCTTCTACATTTTGCTCTACAGGCTATACCTTGAAATTTTCATCCTTCTAAAGTAGAAGATAATGAGGACTTTCCATTGTCTTCAACTGGTCATCTGGACTTGCATTTTCCATGTGGTTGACAACAGCGCATTACAAGGAAAGGATAACAGCCACTTCCTGCGAAGGATAGTGAATCTGAGAAAGGATGAGGGTAAAATGCTCCATCGTGCCAAGCGTGGATGGATGTGGAATCAGTTTTTCCTGTTAGAAGAGTATACAGGTACAGACACTCAGTATGTAGGAAAGGTAAGAATTTTTCTCTGGGAAATCCAGAAGCTAAAAGACTCCATTATCCCTTATAACAACTCTATGTCACTCATAATTTTCTAAAATAGTTTTATTGTTGGTAACATGTTACCATAAATTCTTCCATTGAGAGGTGTGAAATAAACCATCCAAGTACCTAATATGAACAAATTTTATAGACGTGAAAATGTGATTTCTTTCCTGTCCAAGTACTCGGAAAGCTGAAGCAGGAAGATCACAAATTAAGGTTTGCCTGGACTACTTTGCTAGACTCTGCCTAACATAAAAAAGAAAAGAAAAGAAATAACCAGCAACAAAAAAGAGAGTAGTCAGTCACACAAGGTCATGACTCACAGTTAATAAGCTAGATTTGATTGACAGACACACACACGGACACACAAACACACAGACACACAGATAAATAGATAGATAGATAGATAGATGTAATATGCAAATATATTATATTGTTTAATTTGAATATATGTATATAAAGTATATACATATATATATGAATGAAATTATCCTTAAAGTTTTAAAATCATAAATAATAAGTACTTATTGTCACAAGATTAAAAACAAAATATAGTTATATACAATGACATTTATTAAAATATATTAATATATCTTAGTAACTACTTTAGAGTTCATAATAAAATGAACTGTGTGGGAAGAAAACAACTTCTTAATGTTTTGCTTCTTAGATCATGAAGCAGTATTCTTGCATGACTGAAATATAGGGAAAGAATGCAGCAAAAATAAAAAAGAAGGAAAACACTATCTTTAGGGTGGTTTCCTTCAATATCAATAACAACATCCTTGAGACTGAGTGATATTGTACTCTTTCAATGACCTGGTAAATGCATGTACTTGAAAAAATTTACATGCAAACATAATTATATATATATATATATATATATATATATATATATATATATATAATCTTACCTATGTACTATTGTATATTTCAATATTTATTGGTTTAAAGAGACTACCAATTAGCATTTAGGAGGAGAAATAAGACAAAAAATACAGCTCTCTTTTGGGGTGCTAGATTTTAATTTGATTTATTCTCTATCTCTTCTTTCCTTCCCTTTTAACTATTTCTACAGCTTTAGCTCATGGCATCCTGTAATTTTCAAAATAAAATCTTTTTTGACCTTGTTTATTTTTCCTAGTCAATCTCATATGCACTCTTCATTCTCCTGACCTCTCTGATCATTCATAACTTAAATACAATACTCAGGTATGACATGAGCCTGAGGGTAACGTCACAAATTACTTTACACTCTAACAAACACCCACATGACTTTCATTTTTTCTTATTCTTGGTTTACAAGTACTTTATTAAGGAACCAAGAATTGACTCATTGACAATAGGAAACAATTAGACTAGATTTTAAAAAATGAAAATAAAAAATTATAACTGATGCGCAACAGTTAGATCCACACTGCTCAAACCAGGAGGACATTTATTCTGAGAAATTGTCAAAATCTTGTTCTACTTCATTTTGTGTGGGCCAATATGCTTTTTCAGATAAAGTTTCTGTTAACTGAAGCCTATTATTTCCTTGTTTCTGAGAGCTCTGTTTCGTGGCTGCTTGGGTCATACACACTTGCCCACTGCAGTTCATTCACTGATTCTCTTCTGGCGTCTTATTTCTTTTTAGGTTAGTCATATGTCATCCTTCCATATCCCTCATTTAACATCACTTTCACACTCTAGTTAATAGGTATCATCAGGACATGTCAAGTTCAACAAGCAAGCATTTGTGTCTAAGGGCTTGAAATTGCTTTGAGATTCTTTCTTTTGGGGTAGAATATAAAGGACATACAGTTGGGTCACAGGGTCTTTCAGAAATGGTTCATCCTTGTCATTTCACAGATGCAGGAAAGTGGTCACAGAAAAGGAGATAGTTATAATGCTATGACTATTGCAGTCAGTTTCAAGTATTTGTGGTTTAACTTAAAATTAAAAGGGTTCCTAAGTAATGCTATTAATTAATTTCTATTTGACCCATTTTTGTCAAATTGTTACAATGAACTATTTAAGACAATAGGTACATCAATTTTCTTTTCTTTGTATTTGCCAATTTGTCTTCAACAGCAGACTCAAGACAAGTCATAAAACACTCTATAGCAATCACATTTTTGTCGAGAGAAGAGTAACATACAAAATGGTCTTTCAACAACTTTCAGTTTTCTACTGGAAACAATACATGAATTCAAGAAATATGGTAACAATGTGACTACATACTTTTCTTTTGAAAAAATATGTGCTTTATTTACTTTAATATAGTTCTTGTCTTGTATGTGTACTTTATTGATCACATATTTTGATATTCAATGGGCCTTTGGCCAGTGTAAAAGTAACTTTTATTTGTTCTGGGATTCGGTTGTCATCCCTGAAGCTTACTGCTGAACAGACTCACACTTTTCAGGTCCTTCTGGTTTGCTGGTTTAACTCAGCTGCTCTGACTCAAACTCTTCTACAAGCTAACTGATTCTATCTGGCTTTTCTCAGCTTCTGACTGAACTGCTCTGCCTGGCCTCAAACCAACTCTAGCAATATGTTGGATCCGTATGACACCTTCTCTTTCTCTGACTGGTTTTGTCTTTACCTGCAACCTATCTCTGTAAATCTGTCCCAATGAAACTGCCCCCTCTCTCTGTAACGCTCTCTGTAGTCATTTCTCTTTTCTGTCTGTTCTCATAAGAGTTGGGCGTATCCTATCCTATCTTTGACTGATTCTTTAACATCCTTGTCACTTTGCCTGTCACTCAGAGGTCACTTTTAAACATGGTTGCTTCCTTATACAGACTAACCTTACCTCCAGGGTTAAGGATTTGACTTGTGTACTAAATGCTTGTGTGTTTTATTGCCAGGTCAAATTATAATCCAGGGCATGTCTGCTGTGCAGCTGGATCACAGAGACCTAGAAGGTCTTTGGATTTGATCCCTTGCCAGAAC
>NC_034600.1:62808453-62813955 GCF_900095145.1 Mus pahari
CTAATTTACCCATGCGTCTTTGATGATGATGATTATGATGATGCCAGTGAAATTTATCCTTGTCACAATTTAGCACTAAGTCTCTCAATATAATTCCAAAATATTTATACGGTAGTTTAAATAAACATCTCAGTGCTTGTTTTCCCTCTCTAGTATTTTGACATATTTAATATTTTTTATTAGATGATGAATTTTTGAGGTCTGGAAATCTTTGTCATTTACTTGGTATAATTTTATTTATGCTCTCCCAAATTTTCTTTGGTCTTGTTTACCTGAAAAAAAATTATTTAACTTTCAACTTAAGTAATATTTTCAACATAGCTTGACCTGACATTTTCATATTTCCCATTACAACATTAAATTATTAATGTATATTGCTGTAATTCTATGCTGATATTAACAAGGTATTTGTGACTCTTAATGTTGCTAATAACAAGGAATTTGTGATTCTTAATGTTGCTATCGATATTTTTGAATCCTCAAAAGTGTTCCATATGGGTATCATTTTCAATAATCTTACATTGATATGTAGACTAGTTTCGTGTATATTTTTCTTGGAACCCAATAACCTATAATAGTATTGTTATTGCTGGACCTATACCACATGGACCACCACAAATGCATTTTTCTTATTAAAATTTTTTTATTGAAATTGATGGATGAACCATTGCATTCTTTTTTCTATTTATTATTATTATTTATTATTATTATTATTATTATTATTATTATTATTATTATTTAATCTTTTTTTTTTACACTCCTGTCATTATCCCCTCCCAGTCAGCCCTATGACAATTCACACCCCATCTCTAAGAGGATGTCCTCACACCCTACCCAACCCACCAGACCTCCCCATTACCTGGGGCCTCAAGTCTCCAGAGGGTTAGCTGCATCTTCTCTCACTGATCCCAGACCAGGAAATACTCTGCTATATATTTTTCTGAGGCCTCACATCAGCTGGTGTATGCTGCCTGACTGGTGACTCAGTGTTTGAGAAATCTCAGGGGTTCATCCCAAGAAGCAGCTGAAAGAGTCAGATGTAGATACTCACACCCAACCAATGAACAGAAGCTGGGGGAACCTTTGTGGTTGAATTAGGGAAAGACTGGAAGAAGTCAAGGAGGGCGATCCCGTAGGAAGATTACAGCTAGTATAATTACATAGCTAAAACTTTTATTGAAGGCATTATGTAAATTACTTTATAGATTAAATATTAATTCCTTCCTATTATTTTTTTAAATTCTTCACATTTTTGGTTAAATAGCCTACGAATAATACAACCTAAGTTTTAAGTCTATGATGTATTGTTTCTTTTACAATTATTAGTTAGTGTCACATTCTGTATACTTATGAATAATATTTGAAATGTGCAAAATGCTTAAGCAGAATGATTTATTGTCATATGATATTGCTCATATTTTATAAAAGAAATGTGGTTTAGCCAAAAGTAAATACACATGGATTTAATTTTTCTTTGTATTTATTAGTGTTCCTGGAAAATGATGTTTTTTTTTCCATCTACCACCAGTTTTTTTTTAAATAAGCCAGTGTTTTATTAGCACTTATTTAAATTAAGCAAATAGCATACCAATAGCCTTTACTCATTTCGCATAGCTTGTAATCAGTGGGTCAAACACATTTGTAAACATAAACCATCAAATAAAAACTATCAGATGCTTTATTCTGCTGCACTGATGATAAGGAGGGATTTCAGGGCTTTTGTCCTTGTGCACAGGTCTTCTTGTCATCTTGCTGGCTTGCTTTCCTACAGGGGTTACATTGTAATTCCACCATCACTGGTACAAATGCACTCAGCAGCTTTTTTATTTTTACATGGAGTAAACATCTATGGACCATCTGTACACCTCATCTGTGCTTGAGCTGTTGTGGAATCTGCCCTCCTACATGAGGAAAAAAATAAAACTGTGCATCACTGGTGACACAAAAGTATTGAAATGTTTCAATAATCAGTAGGTATAGGAGTAATGTCAATCTCTGTAGAAAATGAATAAGCAGATGTCATTCCAAAGCACTGAGGTGTTTTCCTGCCTCTTTGAAAATCAGGAGGTGGAGCTGATAGCAGATACAATAGAGCTTTGCTTCTTTTCTCAAAGTAGAAAGTCATCATTTGGTTCCATAAAGAATGGTGCTTTCCTAAAAGTGAGTGGGAACATCGAGAATGACAGGAAAAAAAAAAAAAAAAACAAAACAGTTTTTGAACTATACTGTGAAATATATTCAGTTAAATATCATCATAACTCACTGTACATCAGAATATACCAGAAGTGAATGGGGTAGGTTAATAATGACTTTAAGACTGCGTAAACTAAACTCTACAATGAAACAAATTAACAAAAAGCAAACAAAGCAAACACATGAAATACAGCACACAGAGGCACATCCTTGTAAGTCCACCATTCAGTACAATGTAACAAAAGCTCCAGGAGGAGCTTTCAAAGTCGTCTGCTCTTGAGTAACTCCTGAGGAGACCTTGTCTCAGAAATACAAAGGATGAAAAAAAAAACAAAAACTGAAACATATTAAGACAAAGACTACATTAGATTAATATTTTAGCTCAGTTTTAAAAGGCAGAAAAGCACCATAAACACTGTTTGAAAACCCCATATTCATCCATTACAGTAAAACTCAAACAGTAACATGAAAAGAAAGAAAATCCATTCTAGGGAATTAAAAAATAAATAAATAAAAAAATAAAAAACTTTAACTTACTCTCTCATAGAAACAGATGTGAAGAAATGTAGTTTTTGTTGTTGTTGTTGTTGTTGTTGTTGTTGTTGTTTTGTTATTTTGTTTTATGAAATCATTTGAAAAGCTTTACAACTGGAAGGGCTATAAATTAACGTGCAATATTCTATATGTACGGGTATGAAGTTAAATCCAGTGTCAATAGTTTATCAATAGTTAATCTGGATTATTCTCCTAATACAGGATATTTTAAATAAAAGCCTTTAAAATAAAATACAAATCAAGAGTGGAGCATGCAAAAGACAAGCTCCTAAAGACAACAACAACGTTACTTTGACCTCTAATACCTATACAGTACTCTCAGGGCTAACCAGAATACTCTGCTTTAGATCAGGTTTTCCAATTGTCAACTTGACTGAAGTTCTGTGTATAAAGAATACACATGGTCGATTCAAAGCCCCTGAAGGCTAAAACCAAACAATCAAAAAGCCTTATCAATCAATTTTAAAAATCCCTCTAATAAACAGTTACAATTAGATAAAAACCTGTGTATGCTGTGACCCATCTCCCGTTACTCATCTTCAAATTAAGATTCTCACCCTAACTGCTCTGAGTTATTGGTGGTCTCACTCTGCAAATAAAGTACGTGAGCTGCTCCTTCTTGAAAACTATTTTCAATGCCTGGCGATATCTAATGAGTCCCGAGATATATTATTTTATTTTTGATATTTTGCCATATATTTCTCTTTTTTATTGGTTATTTAATTTATTTACATTTCAAATGTCGTCCCCCTTCCACAAACCTCCCATCCCATCCCTCTCCTCTTTGCCTCTATGATGGTGCTCTCTCACCCACACACCATTCCCGCCTCATCCCTCTCGCATCCACTTACATTGAGATATCAAGCCACCACAGGACCAAGGGCCTTCCTGCCCAGTGATGCCAGATAAGGCAATTCTCTGCTAGATATGTAGCTGGAGCCTTGGATCCCTCATGTGTAGTCTGTAGGTGGTAGTTTAGTCCCTGGGAGCTCTAGATGGTTTGGTTAGTTCATATTGTTATTCTTCCTCTGGGTTTGCAAACCCCTTCCGCTCTTTCAGTCCTTTCTCTAACTACTCCAATGGGGACCCCATGCTCAGTACAATGTTTTTGTGTGAAAATCCGCATCTGTTTCAGGAAGGTGCTGGCAGAGCCTCTCAGGGGAGAGCTACACCAGACTCCTGTCAGCAAGCACTTCTTGGCACCAGGAATACTGTCTGGGTTTGGTGTCTGAAGGTGGAATGAATGCCTGAGTGAGGCAGTTTCTGGATGGCCTTTCAGATCACAGGAGGTAGATGGAGGGAGGGATCTGGGAAGGAGAAAGAAAAGTGAGGGAAAGGGGGCAGGATCAGGTATGGGGAGGGACAGGAGCAAAGTACAGAGGGTCAGGAAATTGAACAGAAATGTGTAGCAGAAGGGGATTGGGAACTAGGGATAACCACTAGAAAGTTCCAGATGACAGGAAAGCAAGAGGTTCCCAGGACCCATCCGGGACAATATTAGCTGAAATACCCAACAAACGGGAGATAGAACCAGTAGAGACCATCCTCAGTAGATAGGCACAGCCTCCAATCGAGGGATGGGGCCATCTACCCATCTTAAAATTTTTAATCCAGAATTTTTCCTATCAGAAACGCAGAGACAAAAATTGGAGCAAACACTGAAGGAAGGCCATCCAGAAAATTATTATTTTAATGTCATAGCAAATGAATACTGAATAGCATCCAATAAAACACTGTACTCATTGGGGGCTAACAAATAACCTCTGTTGATAATTACCTTGCAACCATGAGGATAAAAACATGATTCCCAAAAACCCTTGTTAAAAAGGGAGCTGTAGTCAAGTTTGCTTTCAATACTAGAAAATCAGAAAGAAGTGTGTCGTCCTTCATAATAGATATCAGCCATCTTAGCAAAATTAGTTATTTCCAGGAAAGTTGCTTATAAATTTCCCAAACAACATAGACAGGACCTGAAAAGCAATATCAGAGGTTGACCTCCAGTGTACACACAAATACACACACACACACACACACACACACACACGGGCACTCACACACACATGGACACACATGGGCACACCCCAATACACCAAAATAAATATAAAAATAACATTCCAGGCAAGCTATGATTAGTTTATTATTGATGTTTCTACATTTTGTTTCTGTTTTGTAGTTGACCTTGTCCTAATTAGTCTCCTTAAATTCCATGTGGCCTCATATCTACTTGTCCTTTAAGCAAACACTATGTTTGGAGCTGTGTATTTGATTCCCAGCATTTTCTGGCAACTTAGATTTTTCCCCGCCCTTCTCTAATTAACTTTTTGTTCCCCTAGCAGAGGACTTTCTTCTACAGATTCCACTCTATCTTTGTTCTCTAACACCTTTAATGGGAAACTGCTTGGTGATCCATGTCTTAATCCGTGAAGAGGTGTTCACTATTATTCATACTAGACTACACCACATTGAAAATTAAATTTCCATACATGTACAGTTCATCCACATATTTCATTTTGTTTTATGATGGTAAATTACTGTTTGATATTAAAAGGGTCACTGTGCATCATTACATCCTTCCTTACCTTCTTGTAAATGATAGTGGTCTTGTCTGTATATTTTATAGTACATTTGTTTTTATGTTAGCATAGCATGCAACTTAAGTAGTGTGCATATGTTTATGTGTATATGCATGAATGCATGCCTGACATCTTTCCTCTCTCTCTCTCTCTCTCTCTCTCTCTCTCTCTCTCTCTCTCT
>NC_034600.1:62813970-62823820 GCF_900095145.1 Mus pahari
CTCTCTCTCTCTCTCTCTCTCTCTCTCTCTCTCTCTCTGTGTGTGTGTGTGTGTGTATGTGTGTGTGTGTGTGTGTATGCACATTTAGTGTTATTTATAGTAAGGCTATGAAATTAGAAACAATAATCTTCCTAGATTTATTAAAGTCCATGGCACAGTGAAGGCACACACTCCACACCACATCACATCACATCACATCACATCACATCACATCACATCACAAAAGAGAGTGAGAAATACAGCAAATAGTTAGATCAATAATAAGGTATAATATAGGAAATAAAATTTATATGTAAATATCCGCAAATAAATCCTATAGCAAAAAGTTTTTTCCCCTGTGAGGATTGATTTAACTGTACTCATAATATCACATGACATGAACTCACTATAAACATCTCCCCCTGGCTGTGAATTTTATGTCTAATGAATTGGACGCATTGAGAGCCCAGTGGATATTACTACTTAAAACTAGCTCTACTTAACACGTATTTCTCTAAAGTTAAAGTGAAATAGTGCTAGTGGAAGTACATTGCTATAGATAGCATGCTTTAGAATGTAAAAATTGCCCCTCGAAAACGTGTTCAAGGCTACAACCTTTGTCTGAATTTTGTGAGATGTAATAAGAGCAATGAGTGAATCCTCATTTTCTCTCTTGTCATTTCACTCCTGGTAATGTACGCTTCATCTTGACCATGTTCACAGTGAGTAATGCTTGAATCAGAAAGAACACATTCTTTTCTGACTTTCCGGTCAAGGATAGAAATAGAGGCTTCTATTTTAGCTTTGCATAGGCAAGAAGGAGGTTGAAAGGAGCAGACGTTTGCATTTATGAACTCTGAAGAATAAAAGGTAGCTGAAATGTGTGCATTGTGATAAGAGTGGCCTCTTCGCTGTCAGGAGCTTGCCTGTGATTTTGTTAGTAGCATTCGTTCCCCCTATTTGGCTCAGAAAAGTTAGAGGAAATGAAAGTTTCTGTTGGGATTCAATTTGAATTATATGTGCACATCCAAAACCATTCTTACTGGATTCTTTTGCAGACATTTCAACCACAGGGCTTGCAAGTTAAAATAAAAACAAAACAAAACAAAACAAAACAAAACAAAACAAAACAAAACAAAAACCCTCATCATCTTATGTATATTTATACATATGTACAGGGCAAGGTCAATTTTCAATTTTCAAAAATGTGTTGTATTTTTTAACTTGTAAATAAGGTGTAACTTAGGTGTATTTGCCGAAGTCCATCTGAAATAATGAAATGAAGAGTGTCACTACCAATGTACTTGTCTCACAGGTGGCTTAGGGGATTTTCATAATCTTTGTATCATTTCTGCTTGCTTTGACCTAATACACCCGGGAAAATTGATGTAACCTGAAGAAAACAAATCTATCACTATGAAATAAGTTCTGGTCTACTGGGCAATGTACATTAGATGAAATGATATGTATGCTGCGTATGAAAAGTATAGAAGCAGTAACTGATTTTAACTAGTCTTTTAGGGTAAGTTACTAGACAAGTGGTCACTAAACTTACTAAAACACTGGGTTGTAAAACTTTATGCTTTCCCATAATTTAGTTATAGGCAGAGAGGAAACAACGTCTTCAGAAAAAAATTTGATATCCATACTATACAATGTACATGTCTATATTAAGAAAAATAAACAATATTTAATTGGGTTACATTTTTGTAAAAATAAAATTAAAAATTCATGGTTTTCCAACTGTCATAGTTTAAGCATTTTAGCAAACATTTCTTTTATTACAAAAAAAGAAAAATTTGAGAGTATGGCAACTTTGATTTTTTTTTTCCTTCTAAAGAGCTTACTATGAACTTAGATTCAACTTATGAAATCTAAACTGGAAATTTCCCCATTGTTTAAAAACTGTTGAAATCACTCCCAGCATCCAGATTCCTTCTCTGCTTTAGTTGATCGTACCAATTGTTAAATATTTGAAATCAAAGCATTGTTTTTTTGGCAAGTAACAGATGAAAATAGTTTTGGTTTCCTTCCCAATATTAATATTAAAAATAATAAACAACTGCTATAGTTCTCCAGTCAATCTCATGGAAATAAACAATTTGATAATTGGCATGGTGCTCTTTGAAATAATTCTAGGGAGAGAAATTTGAAAGGAGTGGTAATTAAATACCTCATGCCCTCTGTGGTGTTTATTAAAGTGGACTTTAAACAATAGGACAAGCCATAAAGACACAGGAAATTGCAGGCATGGGAACTTGCATTATACATAAAACATCAGAACTAGTAAGAAAACAAATTTCATCTAAATACAAAATTATTATCTTTAAAAATGGTGGTTATTCACTGTGAAAATAGTCTACTTAATTTAAGTGACGTGAGTGAACCTCAAAAATCATCTAGTTAAAAAGTAAAATGAAGATAGAAGTGTGCGCTAACTTTTAATTTTTGATTAGTAAGGTAGAGATGAATAATTGGTTACTTGAACCTTTGTGGTATATTAGAATATGTGTTCCATATCAGATATGGAAAACAGATCGAATCGTATTTGCTTTTGCTGTAATTTTTGAACCTTTTTAAAAATGTGTATACTTATAAATAAGTTAGGCTGGTGTCCTCATAAAAGTATAGTGATTGAGTAATCTAGAAACCAGAGGGGGATCATAATTATCTACTGTGGCTATAAAGAATTAGAATATTAACATTGATGTCTGTTTTATTTTACCTGTTCAAATTTTGTTAAATAGTTGACATATCACCTGCTAATAATTAGGGTGTCACCACACTGATGTATATATTACATCAAAATCATAGCATATGCATCAATTTTACATATTCTTTAAAAATTCTGACTTATCTGGAGTTTAACCTCTTACTCACTCAGGTATAGCTGTTGTAAATACTTACCCTTTATTTCAAAAATTTACTCAGAGAGTATCAATTCCAGAATGTTTTTACCAAATGATTTCTAGCCTTTAGTTCCCTAAATGCAGGTATATATGCATTTATAAAAATGTACCTTTTTTTCTTTGACACTTAGCATGTGATTAAAACATGAATCTGTTTACATTAATTGCACATTGCCTTGTGCACAAGTATAGATGTTTCACTCCTAAAGACTAGCATTTGTGGCACTGTAAGGCAAACACTGCTATGGGAGGAAAATATCACTATCAATCATCCCCAAATCTTTGTTTTACAATAGTAATTTGACTGCAAGATACCTTGGATGAGAGGCAGAAATATTATGAAAATAAGCAGTCAAATTTGATCACATTTAAGGGTCCAGCCCATTAAATGAAACCCATACGTGACAGTGCTTAAGTGGCCAAGAATCTGAGATTCCTCCATAGGTGTTGCCCCTAGGGGAAAATCTCCCGCCAGCATTCTACTAACGGAATATAGTAGTTAATTTACTCTTAGTGATATATATCAGTACCCATAATTCAATGTGCCATACAATCACCATCAGAGTTGCTTCTTCTTGCAAAAGAATTGAAATAACCAAGAAATCTAGAACCAGACAAGGTGCAGAGAGAGACTTTGAAGCACTCAGTTCTAAGGGAGACATGTTTATCAAATTTTCCCCCTCAAAGATAATGGCTCTAGATAGAAGAAAGGAAGGATTGGAAAAGCTGGAGGTATCAGGTGGCTCCAAACATAAAATATCTTCCAGAAAAAGCTGGTATGAAGCACATATTCAC
The DNA here is from genome assembly GCF_900095145.1 of Mus pahari. Taxonomy (NCBI): domain Eukaryota; kingdom Metazoa; phylum Chordata; class Mammalia; order Rodentia; family Muridae; genus Mus; species Mus pahari. The sequence continues at coordinate 62,817,654 of NC_034600.1, forward strand.
CCACGGTGACTGTGGGAGCATGCACAAACCTTGGACAAGTTGTCCCTAGTCAAAATCCCAGTACTGCTGTGTTGAAGGGGACAGAAAGTCCCACAACTCATTAAAATCCAACTTGCACCTGATACCCAATGGGAGAAAATTTCATTTTCTTCTATTGAGTGACACTATGTATATTAGTCACATTCATGAGCGGGCCCCATGTTTGGGACTGGCTGAACAACACACATAGTCTCTCTCTCTCTCTCTCTCTCTCTCTCTCTCTCTCTCTCTCTCTCTCTCTCTCTGTGTGTGTGTGTGTGTCATATGCAGTTATCTCCAGAGGTCGTAAGAGAGCATTATATTATTACACTTCCATCAACCCGTAGTAACCAGAGTTATGGGTGCTAGTCTGCCATCTCAGGTGTGTGACAGAAACATTCTAAGAGTTTTTATAAGTGCCACAAGTGTTTTTAATTGCCCCATGACTTTTCTCTAGCCCTTTATAAAAAATTCACACAGCCAATGAAGAAGTTATGCTTAGACCATCCATAATGTATTTCAGCCTCACTGCTACCTGGGTTTCATCTTAATGAAGCATGACAAACTGTATGAAGTTTAAGTGCAGAAAGATAATACCGTTCATGTTCTATTAAGATCGTAGGATTGTGGTAATGTTTGATGGAAGCAATGAGACTCTAATATGCTGGAGATTCAGGGCATTTCACAATTATTCAATTTCAGAGAATTTTAAAACTACTAGGGATTAATGCATTAAAGGATGGGGGTGTGCACTTCATAGTAAGTCTAATACTTTTAAATAGACTGTGACAATCATTAGAATTGCGGAGAAAATTTGTTTAGTGATATTTTGCTTTCACATACAGTAGATAATTGCTTATTATGATGAGAGTATAACAGTCCATTATAAATTATGCAAATTGCATTTTATGAAGACATACATGACACAGTAAACACCTGACACTATGAAATTTTATCAGAATAACTATAATTATAAATTGTATTTAGTTTTTTTTCAAACAGAGTAATTTCACTCATTATTGTCACCACAGGAGGGCAGTGCTAAAATCCAAAGACTCATCATCTTTTTTCTAGGCAGGAAAAACGAACATGAAAACAAACATGAAAAGGAGGAAGTGTCTTAAAATTTTGTCAGTTCTGTTCAAATTCAACAGTCACATCTTATTGTTACTCTTTAGTGAAAGGAAATGCAGAATGCATTATAGTTAATTGGAAAATATGTATTTATAGAAATAAATAAAAACTATTCAAAGTCATATACCATTCAATTACATACCATTTTTCAAAGTAATCTGAACATGTTCATACACAGGGTAATTGATCTGGAACTAAACTAAAATGTGTTTTTGTCATCATTGTTGTTTAATTTTGTTGAGATCATTAATAGTCAACTTCCAGGGTAATAAAGAAGGAGTAGACGTTTGGAGGTGAAAGGAGACACATTGAGGAATAATGATACCAATCATTAAGCCAGAGTGGAGTGGAAAAGGGTGGGAACCCAGGCAGGTGAGAATTAGTGAGAAATCCTGGCTCAAAATATAAAGGTGGAGAACGACTACGTAAGACGCAGAAGTCAACCTCTGACCTCTATAGGCAGGCATCCATGAATATGTGCTCATACCTATTCATGGAGATTTATATACTACACACATACTTATACTGCAATACACACAATACAATAAACATCCACAACTGAAGAAACAAACTCAGAGGTCTTTATAAGAACTGAAATTAATAGGACATTCTGATTTTGATTTGTGTATAAGTTTCTGTATATTTAAGACAACCAACAGGTATGTATATATTTTAAGAATGTGATTTTAAGAATTTACTTGTAATTTCAAAATAAGTGTCATATTACTATTTTCTAGACTAGAAAGTGTCACCGATCCTAATTGATAAACCATGGTATAAACCCAAGTGCTTCAATATGATTGTTGCTTTCAGATAGTACAAAAAAAAATTAATAGAAACAGCAGAGTCACAGATATACAGATATATGGAAAGAAGAATATGTCTGAAACATAGATTTTGCTAGATAAATTCACAAAATGCAGTACAACATGTAAGAGCATAATCTGCTGTAAAAAGGAAAGATGAGAGGGGAACATTAGATGGTTGAGAAGAACAGAGCATTCTTCTACAGTCATTGCTATTGGTTAACTCGTATCCATTTTTGCATTCAAGGGTTCACATATGGGGAGCTTGATCCTCAATATAGAGTTATTAAAACATTTGAAAACTTAATAACTAGCAAATACTTAGTGCAAAATAATTTGTTCTTTGAGAACACTACAATCAATGTTTACAGTGTTCTGTGACTTCAGTTACTATCAAATGAGATTGCCACATAGGCAGAAGACAGGCTTATTCTGTACGATGCACTCCTCCTCTTCTATCGTTTTTAGCTTGAGTCTATCTATGGTATCATCCAACATATGATACAGTTGATACCCTGTACTGTACTCTTTAGGACTTCAGCTAGCAGCAGGGTAAACTAAATACATCTCTTTTCCTTGCAAATAATCCAGCCCCGGATACATCATTCAAGTATGAAGTAAGGCAGCCACAACATTTTAAGGGTCGATTTGGAATACCTATGAACTGGTAAGGCGTATGCTGAAATATCAGATTTAAAGTCAGAGTAAAGAGTATGATGGAGACTAGATTGGGACTGTCTTTACATATGACTAATAAGCAGAGCCATTGAATAAGGTGTTTATGGACAAGGTGTAAATAGATAATGGGAGTAAAGATGTTTTTGTTGAATTCTTTTGTTTCAATAATCTTATGTGGCATCATAGTTGAATTTTTAAAATTCTTTTGATATTATAATCCTGTTACATCACTTTACTCACCCATTTCCTCTCTTCATTTAGTGTCACTTGCTTTATTACAAATTTACAACCTTTCTTTTTAATTACTTACATAAATGTTTCTAAAAACATAAAAAAATAGCCTATAGGAATTAATCATATGTATTGGAAAATGTCATTCATTAAGACAGTAGTGGATACACACAGTCAGCTATTGGATGGAACACAGAGCCCCCAATGGAGGAGCTAGAGAAAGTACCCAAGGAGCTGAAGGGGTCTGCAACCCTATAGGTGGAACAACAATATGAACTAACCAGTACCCCCAGAGCTCCTGACTCTAGCTGCATATGGAGCAGAAGATGGCCTAATCGGCCATCATTGGGAAGAGAGGCCCCTTGGTCTTGCAAACTTTATATGACCCAGCACAAGGGAAGGCCTGGGTCAAGTAGTGGGAGTGGGTGGGTAGGGGAGCAGGGTGGGGGTAGGGTATAGCGAACATTCTGGATAGCATTTGAAATGTAAATGAAGAAAATATCTAATAAAATAAATTTTAAAAGACAGTATTCATGATGAGTATAAAGAAAAAAAACATAAGAAGTACAATAAAGAACAAGCCATATGCATTTTGCTTTAGGTTTAAATATTTTTGAAGTACAATAAAGAAATATAATAGTAGTCATATTTTCAAATTTACTATGCAATAATTGATTCAAATTATATAATATCCCTATAACAGTAAAATTATTGCCCCAATAATTTTCTTAAGAAGAGTACATGATGCATTACTGGATATAAACTTTATTGTTTTACAATAAAAACTGAAAGAAAATATGGAAGAATTATAAAAAAGCTTCTATAAATATTGATGACTCTAAAACTACAGAGAATAAAGCAGAGCTAGACACATATTTTACAAGGATACTGCATAGGATGTTAAAGATGCTCATGTTAACTATCCCTTAATTTTGTACTTACTTAATTGACTTTAGTTTTTGCTACATCTTACCATTTGAATTTCAACATTATTTTGTTCCTAACCTGTATATCTATTTGTTACAGGATAAGACATTTTGGTTTAAATAGTGAGATTTACTTGAAAACAACAAATTAGAGGAGATTTACCTTTTTTTTTTTTTTTCAAGAATATGTGTTAGAGGTGATTGTATAACAAGCCTTGTGTGTGTGCGTGTGTGTGTGCGTGTGCGTGTGCATGTGCATGTGCATGTGCGTGTGTGTGTGTGTGTGTGTGTGTGTGTGTAAGAGAGGTGGGAGCAAGGGGCAAGGGAGGGAGGGAGGGAGAAAGAGAGAGAAGGAGGGAGGGAGAGAAAGAGGGGAGTGAAAGAGGAGGCAGAGAGGGAGAAAGCAGTATTAGAGTTTGAAATCAACATTACTACATCACAAATCTAGTTAAGCAAAAGTAAAAAGTCATAAAAGGTTAAGAAAAATGACTACATTTTGTTTGAGAATTTGGTTCAAAGCTACTTTTTTATTATTATTTTCTTTATTTACATTACAAATGCTATCCCGAAAGTTCCCTATACCCCCGCCCCGCCCCTGTTCCCCTACACACCCACTCCCACTACTTGGCCCAGGCCTTCCCTTGTGCTGGGTCATATACAGTTTGCAAGACCAATCAAAGCTACTTTTGACCATTAATTTTAAATAATAGTTTCTAATACTCACAAACCTGGAGAAACATATAAAGCAGAGAAGTACAGTGTATGTATAAAACCTTCGGGATCATTATAGGATGGGTTCTTCAGCACCAATCTTAGGTACCTAAAAAATATGTAACCCCTACTCCTTTAGAGAACATGTTGGGATATTTAATAGTTCCAACTTATATCCACAATTCGTATGATTTTTTTTCCCAAGAACTGTGTGTTACATCTAAATTCATTTTACTTATTTTAATTTTGAGATTATAATATAATTGCATAATTTATATCTTCTGTTCTCTCCCTCCAGATAATTCCATGTACCCTTCCATGCTTGCTCTTTTTCATTGAACTGCGAACATCACATCAGCTCATATAGTGTTACTGTATGTATATGATTTCAGGACTGCCGACGTTGTATCAGATAACCAATCGATGTGCTCTTTTCCACCTGGGATTTTATTTCTACTCCCCTCAGTGTCCCTTGGTTGCCTGTAATTCTTCATATTGGGAAATACAACACACAGCAAGCACTGTTTTCCTCGGGCTTTTACAGTCTCCCTGTTCTCCCTTTAACAATGATTCCTAGCCGGGCGTGGTGGCACAGGCCTTTAATCGCAGCATTTGGGAGGCAGAGGCAGATAGATTTCTGAGTTCCAGGCCAGCCTGGTCTACAGAGTGAGTTCCAGGATATCCAGGGCTACACAGAGAAACCCTGTCTGGAAAAATGAAAAACAAAACAAAACAAAACAAAAAACAAGACAAAACAAAACAATGATTCCTGAACCTTAGAGGCAGGAATTCTGTTCTAGATGCATTGATTAGGACTGAGGTAAGCAAGTTTGTGTGCTTGTTTGCTTTTTATTTAAATTAAAAATGAATTTTCCACATAATATATTCTGGTTATGACTTCTCCTTCCCCCATCTCCTACCAGAAATTTCCCATCTCCCCACATATTCAACCACATCCACCTTCCCTTTATAATACAGGCAAATACAAACAATTTAAGTAGAAATTAAGGGAGGGAGGGAAGGAGGGAGGGAGGGAGGAAAGAAGGAAGGAAGGAAGGAAGGAAGGAAGGAAGGAAGGAAGGAAGGAAGGAAGGAAGGAAGGAAGGATTATAAGGCTGTGGTTAAGAAGGAAATGAGAATTTGGGAAAATGGTTGATGAGAAATATTTAATCATCAAAGTAAGGTTAAAGAGAATTTAAACAGAAGTTAGAGAACTATGTCCATTTTGGAGATTCTTGCAGAATATCATTTTTCTGAGGTAAGGTAAATTTAAAGTTCATGTATAATAGTCTAATTAGATGTCATATAGACTAAGAAACAAACAGTAAGCAAATAGCAGTTCTTATGGGGAAGGCAATTCTAAGAGCAGAGAGGTGCTCTACTCAAATTAAAATGGTTCTTACATAATGACTCAACAATAAACACAATCTGACTTCAATCCTCAGTGGAAGGAAAACACATTCCAGAATGTTATCTTCTAATTTCCATATGCATTCTATGGTATTCAAGAACTCACATGCATACAAAAGAGGAAGAAGAGGAAGAAGAAGGAGGAGGAGGAGGAGGAGGAGGAGGAGGAGAAGGAGAAGGAGAAGGAGAAGGAGAAGGAGAAGGAGAAGGAGAAGGAGAAGGAGAAGGAGAAGGAGAAGGAGAAGGAGAAGGA
>NC_034600.1:62824060-62826677 GCF_900095145.1 Mus pahari
GAAGGAGAAGGAGAAGGAGAAGGAGAAGGAGAAGGAGAAGGAGAAGGAGAAGGAGAGAAAAGAAGATAGCTATAAAACTTCTTTTCTGCCAAGGCTCAGAGATAACTGCAGGTGAACAGAAGCAAAGGTTGTAAGAGGAAAACCTAGTGCATGACTGTATCCAAATAGAGTTCTATGGACATTATAGAGCTTAGGTACAACACCAACACCCACTGGCTGTAACTTTGGGCACAAGATCTGTACAAGATTAAGGCAGACAAACTCCAGCATGAACAGGGCACGTGTCATGAAGTCCTACCTTTAGCTGAGGAGCTACTAGGGAGTAATGGCTCCTGGGGGTGGGAGTCAGTTTACTTCGGGCCAGTGAATGCCCTAGAGGCTACTTACTTTTCAGTACACAGCCCTGCTCTTATGCAGTACCATCAGCACTGAGTGCTTTTCTAAGTATATATTTTAATTAACATATTCTCCATCTTGGGTTCCTATCAGTGATCAAGAAGCACTTTCGGGTCTAGAGCAAGCTACAAATAGTTTGTACTGCAAAATGGCAAGGACAGAAATAAAGGGAGACTTCTTCCTTCAGTTTTTAACCATTGAAACAAGAAGCAACCTGCTAAGCAATAGGTATTTGCACAGAGGAGACATTCTGACCTACTGCGTACATCAAGCCAAAATGGAGCCTGACTGTGTTGCTTTTCCAGGTGCCTCTCTGTCACTAGTTAAGAAACAATCTAAATTCTTAGTATGTTTGAAGTGCTACATGGCGGTGAGAATTTTTACTAGTGTTAGCAATTGCCTTTCAGGTAATCTGTAATCCTTAGAAAATTGCTGGAGATGGAGACTCCAGAGGCCCCTGCTAAGGAACAATGATTAATTAGTGCCATATTACAATGTGTGTTTACTTTTACCATGGGAAGTTCTACCATAGAGCAGTTGGGTTGTAAGAGCTATCATGGGCTGCTTGAACCACCACCCCTTTAAATATTTTATTGTTTTTCCTGCTCCATTTCACTCAAATTCATATTTCAGTCTGTTAATAGGAATTATACTGCTGACTCAGAAACTGTCTAAACAGGAACTGGTAAAAACAAATCGGCCACTGCAGTAATTGGTTTAAGCCTTGCTGTGATATATTGCTTAATTCCCAGAATTCTGTACTTTACGGTTTTTTCCATCATACAGGACTAGAATATTCCAAAAATGTATTTATATGTCTGAATAGAAAATATAGGGAAATGCCCTGTGTCGTGGGTAAAGATCATACCCTGTTCATGTATAATAATTACATAAAATTACTCAACAGATATAAGTCACATCGCCATCAAAATATCATTAATCATATTTTTGAAATCAGAATGAACACTACCTTATCCAATTATGAACTGAAAAATGTATGTACCCAAGCTAATATTCCTTGGAATATGTAAGCTCATTAACAAAACATCTTGGGCTTCAGGAGTCATTTGTTATTGACTTCAATCACAATATAGTTTTCTGACAAATCGCCCACTTTTGCTGTTCTGTAAGTACACAAAACATTTTTCATAAGGCTACAGAATGAGGAGAGAATTTGCTATCGACTCCTCTTCAAGGATTTTTGTAATGGGGAATGTTAGCTGCCAGAAAATGTACAATAGAGAAGGATTGTTACCAGTCAGTTTTCACTTTTAAATTCACTGAAGTTTTTATTCAGAAATTTCAAAAACTACAATCATGCCCATCAGTAATAATGTAAACAAAGCACTGTTTACAAACAAGACATGGCATAAGCAGAGACTTTATGAAGAATTAAGATCATAATTAACTTTAGTTATTCAAACAATCCCTGAAAAGTTTTCTCAGACAGGTATCTTACATTCAGTAAATGTCACCAGACAGTTTTTGTGCTGAAAAATTCTATCCCAAGTCCAAATAATGGCCTCTGTGTGTGTCATTTTCTCACTTACATACCTAGAAACATATACATATTTCATGTGAGTGAGTGAGTGTGTGTTTGTGTGCATGTGTGTGTGTGTGTGTGTGTGTGTGTGTGTGTGTGTGCGCGCGCGCCTGTGTGTATATTCATGTATCACAGAGGTACTTATGAATGAGGAAAATTTTGGAAGCCAAGGGAAAACCTTGGGTGCTTCAGGCACTGTTAGACATGGTCATAGAAATATCATCTCTCACTTGTCTAAAGCTCAATCAACTCAGTAAGCAGGCCAACCAGAAAGTCTAAAGAGTCAGTCTATTATTCCACAGTGCTGGGATTGAAAATGTTTAGCATAATACCAGCTTTCTCCCAGTTGTTCCCTTTTGTTTACTAAGAGGTTTGTCAAATAAGTTTTGAACGTGTTCACCTATACCTTGTCCCACTCCTCAAAGATTCATTCTCATTCTGTGGCCCCTCAAATTATGCCCTTTTTGTTCAATTTCTTGTCTACATATACTCTTGGAGATGTGGTCTTCACTTGAGCACAGTTAACCCAATAGAGGTCATGCCTTTAAAAAAAAGATGACTCTCCCCTCTTCCAGCAGCTTCTTAGCTAGGAGTAGGACTTCCTTCATCTCTGTCTCTGTATCTCTCTGTCTCTCTGACTCTGTCTGTCTGTCTGTCTGTCTGTCTGTCTGTCTGTCT
>NC_034600.1:62827662-62829257 GCF_900095145.1 Mus pahari
AAGAAAGAAAGAAAGAAAGAAAGAAAGAAAGAAAGAAAGAAAGAAAGAAAGAAAGAAAGAAAGAAAGAAAGAAAGAAAGAAAGAAAGAAAGAAAGAGGTTGGTTATTGCATGATGTTAATACCACTGTTGGGTATATTTTGCCAGGCCAGTCATGAGTATAGCTTGCAACGTTTGCAGCTGATTAAGACTGGTGATCCTTTTTTCTTTGTGTTGTGTTTCCAGCATCTTCTGTCCTATTAAAGCTCCCACTAGGTGTGAAGCTTCCAAGTCAGGAGAAGCTCAATTTCTCCATGTTCTATCATTCACCTGCATGGTCACACAGTAACAGAATGTCACCTTAACATTTTGTAGGGTAGCTAAGAAAATTGTTGCTCCATCACAGGGAAATTCCACTTAAAATCTTTTTGTGTGGTAGTATTTGGTACAATTAAAATAAACCAAATTCACACATTCCCCAGGAGTTTGCTTCTCTACATATGCATCCCAAAACTAATAATATTCTTTTATCACCGTATACTTGAAAGCAATAAGTTCCTGTACTATTTTTATCTTTTGATAACCTTTCAGAGAACTAAAATTGTTCTTTCCAACTCCTAGTGTGAGTTGCAAGGTGTGTCTTTATTTAGTGAGCTGCATGATGGCGCCTTGATCCACAGATGGCCATGGTACATTTAATGGATGCCAGGTCACCCAGCCTCATAGGGGTGAAGGTCATTTCCTTCTGATTGCCTGCTTGTCCCCTCCTTCTCTCCTGCTGAGTGATCCAACTTCTATTTCATATCATATATATGTATATAGTTACACAATGAATATATACTCTGGAAAATCTCTATTCAGTTCTAGAGTCACTCCATTCTAATTTCCATAGTGCCTTCATTAGTATACATTCCAAGATGTGTATAGGATTTCTTTCTTGAGGATTCTCACCAGCATGTGTTGTATTTGGTTCTTGATGAAAGCCATTCCTTGGTTGCGTCTTGATTGATAATGATGTTAGCATTTTCCAAATCTGTTGGATTTCTGCACGTATTCTTGGGTATTGAGTTAACTAAACTACTTATTATCAGAAGATTCAGAGTTTTTCAGGTTTTATATATTCTGGATAGTTATTTCTTTACTGTGTTTCATACAGTCTCATTATTTGGTCTGCTACTAAATTACTGGAATAATACACAATAAATGTTTGATCATGCCTGTATATTTTATATAGTATAGCCAGTCTTCTTCTAGTTACCTCATATTTTCAGGTTTTAAGTTAATGTCTTTGATCCATTTAGAATCCATTACTACATAACCCAATATATAGGGGCGTAGCTTCATTCTTCAGCTTGCGGAAATCTTACATGGCAACATTTACTGAAGAGGCTTTTTATCCTCTTGTTTTCTGTGTGGATATTTTTTATGTGTGTAAAAATAAATAGATAGCAATAATATATTGAATTTTTTCTAGGATATCTGCTTTATTCCAGTGGTTAATGCACTTGCTTTTCTTGCCATATAACTCTTGATTTGCTCTTATGATTCTGTGATAAACTTTCTCTCTCTCTCTCTCTCTCTCTCTCTCTCTCTCTCTCTCTCTCTCTCTCTCTCTCTC
>NC_034600.1:62829557-62834177 GCF_900095145.1 Mus pahari
TTCCTTCCTTCCTTCCTTCCTTCCTTCCTTCCTTCCTGCCTGCCTGCCTGCCTTCCTATCTTCCTTTCTTTTTTTAAAATTAACTTTAATCTTTTTTACAGTCCAGTCGTTATGCCACTTCAACATCTCCAGCCTCTAACAGGTCCAGCCTCAGAAAGTTCCTCATCCCATTCTTCCTCCCCTGTCTGCCAAGAGGATGTCCCAATTAATACCCAACCCTAGCTGATGTTGCCAGTCCTCCCCACTCCTTTGGTCCATAGTCTCTCAAGGATTATGTGTCTCTTCTCTGATGTCAGAGGAGGCAGTCCTCTGCTGTATATGTGTCAAGGGCCTTGGTTATTACTATTTTATCCAAAATATTTCTTAAATGTGTGAAACAAATAGCACTTTGAATTATTATATTTCATAATTATGTTTGCTTGTTTAATTTCATTTTTAATTTAACCCATTTAAAAAATTGTGCATAATATCATCCAGAGAACTTTACACCTATATTTGGCTAAAGAAACAAACAGTTGAACATACCTTGGTTACTTATGGATTCCCCGAGTATTTTTCCTGAAATATCTGATTATTTTCTCCTGATTTTGTGCTGGTTGAGTTGATTAATAATTTCAAAAATTTTCCTACAAATCATTTCAAAGCTTTCTAAACAATTGAAAATTTTGGTTTATTTTTCATTTTCTCTACATACCTGCTTTTGCAATCTATATTTGTTTCTTCTCTAATTAATAAACTTCAGTTTTAGAGCAGGTTAGGATTTGCAGCAAAAACCTGAAGAGAAAACCAAGTTTCCATGTAGGTTTTGCAATTTGCTCTTCAGACCTAGTTTTCTTAGTTACAAAAAAATAGTTTATTTTAGTTCCTTGTTTTTGTTTAGTCATTTGCAAAAGACATCAGATGACTAGAAGCATGTTTGTAGGATTTGAATTATTCTTTTGCTGCATTTCAGTCTCATGTGTTATGGTGGAAATGCAGGTATATTTTATAGGTCTAATAATGTGTATATTTTATATATGTATATGTTTGTATATATAATATATTACAATATATTTGTACTGGCTAGTTTTGTGTCATCTTAACACAGGCTGGAGTTATCACAGAGAAAGGAGCTTCAGTTTGGGAAGTGCCTCCACAAGATCCAGCTGTGGAGCATTTTCTCAATTAGTGATCAAGGGGGAGGGCCCCTTGTGGGTGGTACCATCTCTGGGTTGATAGTCTTGGACTCTATAAGAGAGCAGGCTGAGCAAGCCAGGGGAAGCAAGCCAGTAAAGAACATCCTTCCATGGCCTCTGCATCAACTTCCTGACCTGCTTGACTTCTAGTCCTGACTTCCTTGGTGATGAACAGCAGTATTGAAGTGTAAGCTGAATAAATCTTTTCCGCCCCAACTTGCTTTGTGGTCATGATGTTTGTGCAGGAATAGAAACCCTGACTAAGACAAATTAGTACCAGAAGTGTGGGGTATTCCTTTGACAACCTGACCATATTTTGAGGAGGAGTGTGGAAGGACTTTGGAACTTTGGACTAGAAGATCCATTCAGTGTTAAGAGCTCTGTAGAGGGCTGGTGAGATGGCTCAGTAGGTAAGAGCATCAGACTGCTCTTCCGAAGGTCCGGAGTTCAAATCCCAGCAACCACATGGTGGCTCATAACCATTTGTAACAGGATCTGACGCCCTCTTCTGGAGTGTCTGAAGATAGCTACAGTGTACTTACATATAATAAATAAATAAATCTTAAAAAAAAAAAAAAAGAAAAGAAAAAAAAAAAGAGCTCTGTCGAATGTTGTATAGGAGCTTGGAAGATAATGTTGAGAACAATGCAGAAGATGGAGGCCTGGCTTGTGAAATTTCAGAGGGAAGATTAAAGACTCTTTTCAGGGCCAATGCTATTTTGATTTTGAAGATTCTGTAGTTCTGGTTAGCTGGGGCTGAAGAATCAGTAGTGATTAACAAGATACCAATACTACTAAAGCAAAACCTTTGCATTACTGGGACTATTGATGCTGGTTAGCTGGAGCTAAGAAATTAGCTGTGATTAAGAAGAGGCCAGCATCACTGAGGTGACATCTTCTGGGAAGTGCTTTCTGAGAGCACAGAGGCTCTCTTCCAGAGATATCCGAGGTTGTACCTTGTACTGTGGCTGGACTTCAAAATCTGTAAGAGTTACCCAGGTGGTACTGGTTTTGAAGGCATGAAGGCATCACTCAGAGCAGCTGAGGCTCGGCACTGTGCAATGCCATGGAAGGCCATTGGTGAATTGCAACCTCAGCTGCAATTGATGGCCCAGGACTGAAGGGGTCATGCAAAGGAGCTGAGGATTGGCACCATGAAGAGGGCCTATGAGAGGCTATTGTTGAAGCCAAGTTACAGTGGCAGACAGCAGCATTTTAGAGATACCAGTACCATGAGATGTCCACCAAGAACAGCAGCAGTAGTGGAGTAAAGGCAGCTGGAGTCTAAAAGACAACATGTGTGCTACAGAGGGCATGGCTGGAGAAATGACCCAAGACCTTGGAGGATCCCAGAAGATTGTGAGTTGGATTCTAGACATTAGATGGTTGGAGAATGATTTTTGCTTTTGATTGTGATTGTGCCCTGATATTTTCCCCTCTTGAAAAAAGAAAGTATTTTAGTGGAACCCACAATCAAAGACTTTTAAATGTAAAAAGATTTTGAATTTTAAAAGATATTGGACATTTTAAAGAGATTGAAATTTAATATGCAATACTGTGGGACTTTTAAAATTATTTACATCTTGGGGATGAATAAGAAACTAAGGATTGAGGCTTACTAGTGAAGTGTTTGTGTGTCAAGTGGACAAGGGGTCAATTGTACTGGCTAGTTTTGTGTCAACTTGACACAGGCTAGAGTTATCACAGAGAAAGGAGCTTCAGTTGGTGAAGTGCCTCCACAAGATTCAGCTGTGGGGCATTTTCTCAATTAGTGATCAAGGGGGGAGGGCCCCTTGTGGGTGGTACCATCTCTGGGCTGGTAGTCTTGGACTCTATAAGAGAGCAGGCTGAGCAAGCCAGGTGAAGCAAGCCAGTAAAGAACATCCCTCCATGGCCTCTGCACCAACTCCTGCTTCCTGACCTGCTTGAGTTCCAGTCCTAACTTCCTTGGTGATGAACAGCAGTATGGAAGTGTAAGCCGAATAAACCCTTTCCTCCCCAATTTGCTCCTTGGTCATGATGTTTGTGCAGGAATAGAAACCCTGACTAAGACAATATTATATACATATACATTATATATGTATATTATATATATATATAATGTCTGAATGTCTTCTTTGTTTGAAAAATGTTAATCAGTTTAAAAGTGAAGTGATTATTTTGTTATGATACTTATACTAGATAAACATTTTGCAAATATTTTCCCGGTAAGAGGCATTTATTTAAATATTAATAATGTTTTGACAAAGTTGATGTCTCTAAATTTTATGAAGTTTGAATAATGGTATTTTAATCTTGTCACTAAAATGATATAATAGAATAAAATTTGAGTTAGGTGTCATATTATAGCTTCAGAAAGTTTCTTACATTAATTTTTCTGCACTGGTATTAGAAGGTTTATTTATATCCAAGTAAATTACATATGGCCGACTTTGAATGCATCTATATTTTAAAAGACAGGAATCATACATAAAGATTCAAAAGAACTCTTCTCTACATTTCAACATAATATATTTTATTAGAAGTTTATTTTTTCCTCTGTTTATTATTATTATCATTGATTGGTATTGATTGTGATTATTTAGTAGGATTTAAAATTAAAAATTCTTGTTGTAATTGAGTGTTGTAATTATAAAGCAGATTTAGGAATGATTTTCTTGCAAGATGCATCACGTTCTATTTTCGACAAAAGTATTTTTGTATTAAAATTTTGTACATATTTGGAATGATGGCATTTGTCCTTCAGCTAACTCCTCATATTCTTGTCTTCTATTTAAGAATTTAAGTTATTTTAGAAACAGTCCATTCTCTTCTTCTGTACTCTCTTTTCTCAACTGCAATTTTGCACCCAGTGCTAATATGTATATTGTTATGTGTGTTTGTGTGTAAGTTCCATGGATTTATTCTTTTGGCTACTCTTTCCACTTTTCCTGTGTGAGTCAGCACATAATAGGCTTCCTCGTCTGTGAAAGATGATTTAAGGCCTCACTTAGATTAATTCGTATATCCTTTATTCTGTTCTTTTGACTCAATTATACTTTATAAATTGTCAAACTTCTTAGACTACAGTATCTATTCTTCCTCCTTGCTGTTTTGTTTATTTTTAATGACCATTTTGTGTAGACCTAGAAATATTTGTTGATAGCACAAAATGAAACAAACTCACTTACACCCTTATCATATACTAAAGATTAAGGCTGATGCTTTCAGACCTCAATTCTCCTGGTTATGAACAAAACCTCCTTCATTTGTTTGATTTTTTTCTATCATTTCTTTTTTTTTACACTCTTTTTTATTATTATTATTTTCTTTATTTACATTTCAAATGCTATCCTGAAAGTTTCCTATACCCTCCCCCCACCTCTGCTCCCCTACCCACCCACTCCCACTACTTGGCCCAGGCCTTGCCTTGTGCTGGGTCATATAAGGTTTGCAAGACCAAGGG
>NC_034600.1:62835907-62875430 GCF_900095145.1 Mus pahari
CTGGATCTTCAATTCTATTCCATTGATCTACTTGTCTGTCGCTGTACCAGTACCATGCAGTTTTTATCACAATTGCTCTGTAGTACAGCTTAAGGTCTCTATCATTTCTTAAACAAGTTTTGAAGATTTTTTTCATAAATGTTTATATGTATTTTTTTAGATTTTAATGAAATATTTAATTTGGGTGTTGATACAAAAGAATTAACAATAATGATATTCATATAATAATGCATATAATATCATTAAAATAATAGTAATAATATTATTATTGGTGATTGGTAGGGATGGAGATTTTAGATGGTATAGGGCTTTATTGCCTAAAAAAGGCAGAGGATTGATTAGTTACCTATCATTACATAAAAACTGGGTGTGATGACACTGGCTATAGTCCCTTACTCAGGAGCTGGGTACATGGAGAGCTTGTCTTAGGAAAAATAGAACAATGTAAAGAGAATCCATTATGTTTTCATTGCTAAAGCTAACAATCTGTATTTATTTATTCATTTATTTTTGGTTTTTATTTCTCTTTTCTTTCTTTCTTTCTTTTTTTTTTTTAATTATTTTTATAGTTTTACAGGCCAGTCATTACCCTCCTCCTGGTTTACCCTCCCACTGTTTCCCATCCCATTCCTCTTCCCCTGTCTCCAAAACCATCTTCTCCCACCTGTCTCCAAAAGCATCTCCCCCCACCAGACCTCCCCACTCACTCCCTGGGGCCCCAAGTCTCTGGAGGGTTTGGCAAGTAAGTCATCTCCCACTGGAGCCAGACCAGGCAGTCCTCTGCTGCATATGTGTCATGGGCCTCAGACCAGCTTGTATGCTGCCTGGTTAGTGGCTCAGTGTCAGAGATTTCGGGAGACAGGGTTAGTTGAGACTGCTGGTCTTCCTAAGGGGTTGCCTCCTCTTCAACTTCTTCCAACCTTTCCTTAATTCAACCACAGGGGTCACCTGCTTCTGTCCATTGGTTGGGTGCAAGTATCTGCATCTGACTCTTTCAGTTGCTTGTCTCTCAGAGGACAGCTATACTAGGCTCCTGTCTGGAAGCACACCACAGCATTTTTAATAGTGTTAGACCTTAGACCCTCCCCTTGAGATGGATCCCTAGTTGGGCAAGGTCACTGGACCACCTTTCCCTCCATCTCCTCTCCATTTTTTGTTCCTGCAGCCCCCTTCTGTGTGTTATTTTAATGTTAATCTTACATTATACAGTCTTCACTTCCTACATGAAGGAACTAGCTTGTGATCTTGATATCATGAAAAATATGGAGTATCTTCTGTGTAAATGTCCCATGCTGTTGACACAGAAACATGTCTTCCTTTTTGTCATCCTTTTCAATCAGTCTACTATCAACTTTAATTGATACGTATTACTGTATAGCATAGAATTCTAATGGTACACTCCACAGAAGTATTACTGCTGTGTTTCTGATCCTAGACATTATTTTGAAATTCATGTGAAAAGGCCAAATTTTGTGATTTAGAGACAGTACCAGTTTATTCTGGGTTTTTGAGAGTTTTTGTCATCATCCAGTGATGGAAGCTTTTAAAGATTTTTCCAGTGTATGCTTTTATACTTGTATCTTTTTAAAGTCTTCACTTGGGAATTTACGTTAATTTATTGAGAATGTCCAGATAGTCTAACATCACTGATAGTTTTGCTGGTAATGTACTCCATGAATTCAGCTATTACTGATATTCTTTTGAATATTTTTGCTTATGTGTCTGTAAAAAACAGATATTGTGTTACTTTATAATTGTCTTTTTCTTTTAATCCCTTCCTCATCTGTCTCACCTGGTTTGTTATGGGAGGTCATTACTACTTCATGGAATGAGAATTTATGATGTCTTTCTGTTTGTCATATTCTGGAGCAAATATGTACATAACACTGCATATATACAAATACATATTATATTACATATCAGAATGCAAGGTATTGCAAATGACACAACGTCCTGCCATGACTTGATTGATGTTTTGTTTGAATTGCTATATTTTTAGATTGTACATTTTAATGTATAATGTACTTTTTATTCATATACAAAATACTAACTCATAAGGTCTATTTTCTGAAATTGGAACTGAATAATCCTAATGACTAGTTCAGAGAAGAGTACATTTTGGTTTTGTCATGATTTCATCATCTGAAGTAGCCGGATTTAAATAAAAAGGGAATGGGCTCTTGTTTCAAGGACACTGCCTATATATGGGTTAAAATGTTATAGGGCTGAAGACAGTTGTTCGGGCAGGTAAAATATACTTTAGGATGATGAAAAATTCCATTAGATCTTGGAACTTCAGGATGATAATCCACTTTCATGTTCCCTTTATTGAGTAATATTGGTCAGGAACAACTGTAGTTGAGTAAAATTTATGTTGTGTGTTCAATAGGAAAAGTTTTGGCCTAATTTTCTTTTTTCTTTTTTTATTAGATATTTTCTTTATTTACATTTCAAATGCTATCCCAAAAGTTCCCTATACCCTCCCCCCACCCCTGCTCCCCTACCCAGCACCTCCCACTTCTTGACCCTGGNATTCCCCTGTACTGGGGCATATATAGTTTGTAAGACCAAGGGGCCTCTCTTCCCAATGATGGCGGAATAGTCCATCTTCTGCTACATATACATCTAGAGACATGAGCTCGGGAAGAAAAGTCTGTATCAAAAAGACTCATTCATTAAATGTTCCTTTCCAATAGTGATGCACTGATAGCTCACTGGCATTTTAGTTCCCACTGGTGGCAGCTAGAGATTCAGCAGCTATTCCAGCAACAATGGCCTTTCTGCACGAACACCTCTGTTCTGAACACAGAAAAAAAAAAAAAAAAAAAAAAAACCTCTTCATCTGGGGCCATGTCAACTTTCTTATTGAGCTTATTGAGCAATGACTCAGGTGCTGATTGTATTGGCTTATTTTCCATGATGCTGCTTAGGGGAGGAAGGAATAATCTTGGCTTATGACTTAAGTGGACAAGACCATCATATTGGTCAAGGTATGATGGCAGAAGTGTGAGTCACTTCTGATCACATTGTGCTTGCAGTCAGGAGTCAGAGAAGGTAATGGAGGTTGCGCCAAATTATCCAAATTCAAGGCCCACCTACTAGTGAATCATTTCTCCTGCAAGGCTCCATGTCGTCAAGGAAACACACACCTACCAAAACAGATGGGGAATCTAATGTTTTGATGCATGAATCTATTGGAGGCATTCATAGATAAACAATAGCACTATTGAAATCAAATCACATCAAGATTATGACTCATGCCAACCACTTACCTCTTAGTTTTTGAAGTTGCTACTGTGATTATTTGATAAACCTGTGTATGACTACAGATATAATTGTTTAGTCAGAAGATTCCCTTTGGTAGTAGGAAAGTGGGGTGTGATGGGAGAAGTTTACCAATGAATATTAAGCTGTAATTAAATGAGAGCAGGAAATAAGTTGTGTGAGTGCTGAATAGAGTAAATCTGGCTATATTTCAACATATGAAAGATTTTTGAGAATTTTCATTATGAAAAACCAAAATTGTTTGAGCACATAATATGCACCTTGCTAATATTTAAAATCTCATATGTGTTTGTATAAACCATTGCAGATTGTTTTATTGATATTGAAATTCAGAAATTTATGGATAGCTGTTCACATGCTGAAAAATAAGAAAGAACTAAAAATTATATTCATAAAATAATTGCTAACATGGTATTAAACTGTTTTATCATTGAAATGTACTAGGTTCTCAAGAATGTTCTGGAGCACAAAAATCTACTGCTTCAGTTTACAATACTAAGGTTAAACACACATACACACAGACACACAGACACAACAGACACACACACACACACAAACTTAAATTTTGTTTTAATGCACACATAGAGATTTGCATACACACAATTACAGTATATAAATATATAAACATATGTTCAGATTCAATATTTGTAGCAGAACTCTTTACCTAAGAAAAAATAAAAATGCTATATTATAGCTATATCAAAAAAATTAAGTAAAATGTGTTTTTATATCCTTAACCTTATGAATATTTTCTTTTTCTTTGCCCTTAATTTTTCTAATTTTTAATGTTCAATATACTTAACATTGCAAGATTAAATGATTAAATTAATAATGTAGTATTATAAGTCTAAGGACATTCTAATTATTGTTCCAGATTCTGGATATTTTTCAAAGTGGAAAGTGTGATAAAATATAAACCTTAAAATAGACATATGAAAATGAATCTAAACAAAATATTGCATTATACCTAGATGTTTATAATAATTATACTATGAATTTTCTACATATTTAAGTATATCAAACAACCAGAATAAACTTATTTCTGAAATACAAAATGTCTGAGAGTATTATAATTGTATAATTATTTTAAATACTGTGGGTATCATAGGGAAGAATTGATAAATAGAAAGTATTTTTATTTCATGTTTGTGTATTTAATGCTTTTGATAAGCTTATTTCCTTATTTTAAATTTCTCTTTTTATTTTAGCTGCTTATGAATAATTTCTGTATAACGGTCTTTGAATAGATTTCTTTAAAATGATACAATGTTTTTTCCACCAAATCATGACTCCAACAGCTTTGTTTCTAGTCTCAGTGCAGAAATTATGTTTGACAATGTAGAAAATTTTCATATTTCTCATATTTATTCCTTATGAGAAAACATCTTATTTGTTTTATATATGGTTCCTCATTTCTTTTTGCCTACATTACAAGCAATTAGTACAATTAATTCTTCTTTTTGAAAATTTTTTTGCATTTATTTATTTGTTTGTTTATTTGTTGGTACATGTGTTCACAGGCACATATTTGAAGATCAGAGAACAATATGCAGGAAAGACTCTGTCCTTGAAATGTTAAAAATTCAGGTTCCTTAAAATAGAAGGAAAATAAAACTGAAATGAATACTAATAATGTATGTAATACACCAGCTGATATGAGGTCCCCAAAATATATACAGCAGAAGACTAGAGGGTCTGAACTCAGACAGAAAAGATGCACCTAACCCTAGAGAAACCTGGGGCTCTAACGAGGTGGGGTGGGGGCATCTTTTTGGAAATGGGTGGAGGAGGTGTGGGATGTGGAATAGTCAGAGGGTGAACCGAGAGGGGGTATGCCAGCAAGATTTTGCTGAAAGGACCCTGATATAGCTGTCTCTTATGAGGCTATGCCAGTGCCTGGCAAATACAGAAGTGGATGCCCAAAGTCATCTATTGGATGGAACCCAGGGTCCCCAACGGAGGAGCTAGAGAAATTACCCAAAGAGCTGAAGGGGTCTGCACCCCTGTAGGTGGAACAACAATATGAACTAATCAGTACCCCCAGAGCTCATGTCTCTAGCAGCATATATAGCAGAAGGTGGCCTAGTCTTCTGAAGAAAATATCTAATAAAATAATTTTTTTAAAAAAGAAAAGATTAAAGATTAAATAAAAAATTTATAAGAGATATATTTAAAAATTATATATATATATATATATATATATATATATATATATATTCCTATACTAAAATATTTAGTTGATAATTTATATCTAAGTCTAAAAATCTAAAGCATACTTATCAAAATGTGATAGTGCAATAAAATCAGAAAACTAAACTTTTTACTTAATTATGAAATTTTTTACCAAATTAACAAAATTTGGTACATATTATTCTTTGTCTAATCTTTTTTGTAGTATTTCCTTTTACTAAGCTATTGTTTCAGGTTAATTTGTAGTGGTTGTATGAACAAAATGCCTATATCAGTATTTTGAAAGATTATCATTAAAATATTTTTCAAATATGATTATTTCTGAAATTTAGTTTGAATTTAGAATTAGTTTTATTTCATAATTTTATTTTACTTATAATCACTAACAGGTGAATTTTCTGCATATACTTAAGAAATATTCTGCTAAAAATATAGAGTAGCATGACTTTTGTAAACATATTTTAGGTGACCAGAAATATGTATTATTCTTTCCATAAAACACTACAGCATTAGTCTGGCACAGTGAAAAGCTCCTGTACTATAATGGAAATCATATTGTGTTAACAATTATCATGCCTGTTCATCCATTCTAACCCTACTGAGTCAGAGGGAGTGTCCTGAGGGAGGAAGCAGGGGAAGTGGGGAGGACACACACTTAATAAGTGGACAACTCAGAAAGATGGGAGAGATTAAAAAAATGAAAGAAATATGCAAGCATTATATATCATTGTATATGAAAGTGGATTGAAGTCCTCATGGACAGTAAACATCTTGGCATACATGGTTAAGCAATGTTAAAAGTAACAAAGTTACAGATTATCAGTGTTGTACATGGAAAAATGAAACCATCAAATAATTTTTTTAGGACTCCAGAACAAAGATTTCTCTTAATGTTGTCAAATTTAGTTGAAAGAAGTTAAATTACTAAACAAATTGAAAGGGAAAATTATGCACCCAGCCATCTGAACACATATCCATGGTTTATTGTGCTTTATTTCTTACCTTAAACATTTTACCTATCTGGAAATTTCCCACATGACTGTATACACGTTGTAGAAAAATAATCTTCTTTAGTCGCCAAAAATATCTGTGGTGGGACAAGAATGGAATCAGTGTCCACATGAGATTGCTGCTCTCTGCAAGATAAAATGTGGTAAGGAAAAATGTCTAGTAGTAGCCCAACACTATGATATTGTAAGTGTTTCAGAGAAGAAAGCAACTATCATTTGTGCCGATTATTTCTGATGTAGTTTAAAGAACAAAGGGAAAAATGGAAAAAAAAATATTTACTTGTTTTGATTAGAAAGAATTCAAACGGAAAAAAAACAAAAGACAGAGACAAAAGTGTCAGGCATGGTAGAATATGATTTAGGAGGTCTATTCTGAAAATCGTGGGAAGGAGAAGCTAGTTCAGATTCGCATTTAATTTGAAGTGTGTGCTTCTCACAAGCTTGAAATAAAGGACATGTATAGCCTCATTCTCATTAGTACTAGTCTTACTCTATATAATGTATCACAGAAGATCACTCTGCCTAACTGAAGACTGTATCCTTGGACCAACATTATACTCTCTCGCATCCAATCTCCTCTGCTTCTCATGAAAGAAGACTCAATTGTGAGAGTGCTATTTATAAAATATTTTGGTTTCTTCATTCCACGTTATAAGTTCATTAAAACATGATATTGTAACAGTACACAAAGATAAAGTTTATTTCTGTCGAAAAAGTACCGACAACTTCTGAGTATGCTTTTATTGTTGTTCAAAGAAAGATTTCATTCAAATCACAATGGCTGATTATGCATTGCATTTGTTAAAGTTCTTATGAGATGATTTTCTATATGTGATAATTATTGTTTATAATTCATCATCTTTATTGTGGTATTTGAGATTTATTCTAGGGTCATTTAGGCATTGTTTTAAAAATGAACTACAACCCACCTATCTGATTTTTGGTGAAGTTATCTTTATAGAATAGATATTAATTAGAACCATTTTTTATTTAATATATGACACTTGTTTTATATCACTTGAAGTTTAAAGTGTTTATAAATTTCATGTCTCACAATCAGAACATGGTAACAGAAAAAATTGTTTCTTAAAGTCATATTGAAAATGATTTAACTTTTAAAACTCTTCCTTTGTCTGGTTGGTTTCCATTAATAGAGGTAAGAGTTTAACAGTCTTATATAGGGAGTGGAGAACACTAGTTAAAAACTAAAGAATTAATTGTACAGTAATCATTATAATGAATTATAATGCCTTATTATATCTTTGAATTTAATATTTTCAATGAAATTAAGATTGATATTTCACATGCAGAATGAAGATGAATTTATTTTTCTCCATTGCACTACAATAGAGGTTTAAAATTTGGTAATATTCTAATCAAAAGTATATTTTAACTACTATGTTTATAAACAACTCAAGTATCAATTACTCTAAGTTTAATATTTTAAGATTATCAAAATCTTAAATGTTCAGTTCCACTTGATCTGAGGTATTTGTTCAGATTGTTATTGACATGGTATGATGGGGAGAAGAAATTAGTACATATCTAATTGTTTTCAGTAGAATAACCAGCCAAGTATTTACAGAATTATTCTTTTCTACCTCTTTGAAGCTTCACACTGACCAAGATAAAGGAGATGGAAATTTAAAATACATATTGACAGGAGATGGAGCTGGAAATCTGTTTGTTATAGATGAAAATACAGGAGATATTCACGCTGCAAAGAGACTAGACAGAGAAGAAAAATCTCTTTACATTCTTCGTGCCAAGGCTATAGACAGAAAGACTGGGCGACAAGTGGAGCCAGAATCTGAGTTTATCATTAAAATCCATGATATCAATGACAATGAACCAAAATTCACGAAAGACCTCTATACAGCCAGTGTTCCTGAAATGTCTGGAGTTGGTAGGTATCTACTGACCCGTGTGCTTAACATGATTGCTCTCATATTTTTACTAAACATGTTGCAGCCATGTGATTCCATGTGTCCTCTCAGAATCAGAGCTGTATCTAGAAACTCCTTTTTTAGTCAAACATCTCCTTTCCAAATAATTTCAATTATTATTGTAGCAATGTCTTCTTTTAATTATAATTAACGAGAGAAGTTGTTTGATTCCAATGGCAGCAACACCTGTTCTGTCATTCAGAATAAATGTCCTATAGAATGTGTTACAGCCTGACCAGAAAGGGAGTTACGTATGTCAGCAGCTCTTCTCACATTAAACTCAAAAGGGAAACTGCTCTATTTGACAAACTGCTTCTACATAACTGGGTCATTTAATCATCAAAATAATTTTATTTTGTAAGTATGGGAAATAGAACTTCATAGTCCATCCTGTCAATTAGGAATTCGGAAGAATGTAACAACTAAATGAAAATCAGTTAACCTGGCATCATGCTATGGTTCATAGGTGTTTGCTCTATATTGCTATATTTTTCTCTATTTGTCTTTGTCTTCCCATGAAATTGAAAACAGTAATTTCCCACAGTTCTGGGATTCTTCCAATTTCAAGCACCATTCCTTAATATACAAAATTGTTACTTGTATACATGTTAATATGATTAATTTTATCAATGAATAATGATCATATTCTATAATCAAGATATATATTGTTTTAAAATATTAATGAAGTACTATTGATTAAAATAGCCATGCAAAATATTTCTTTTTCTATATTTATCATTACTCACTTGAATATTTGTTCTAAATCATATAATAATGCATGTTTGACTGAAGAAACTCCTCTTAGAAAAAACTAAATCTTTCCACATCTTCACTGACAGAGTGGCATAAATGCTTTTTAATAGTTTAGTCTGTTTACAGAAAGGCACCAAGAACTTGGGAAGAAATTATTTCATGTAATTTCGTGTAATGGGGAAACTGAGGCTCTATTATCTTTTCAAGTTTTCATTCTTATAATGTAAAATGGATTTATCAAAAAAGACAGGAGGCTTTTGAGATCATAAAGACCTTCTGTAATGTAGCATAGATGGGATTTCTTCAGTGTTGTCCTAACAACTGTAAACTATTATAATTTTCTGGATTGATCCATATTTTCCAGGCACTAAGTTATCTAGGATTGATATTATGGAATTTATGTACTTATGTTTGAGAAGAAAATATATGTAAAGTTATGTTCTCTGGGTAAATTATCAATTTTGAATTGAACAGAATTAAGGTTATATCATTTAAGTTTTGAAAAACATATTACTATGTTAATTTGCAAGTTACTTTGGCGTTATTTATATTTTCATAGATTTTTACATACTAGGAAACTTAATGAGCATAATTAAGATGACAGAAAGATTTGATTATTAGAAAAATTGAATAGAACTATTCATAGTGTCAGGTACTTTAAACTTTCATGCCATTACTAGATTGTTTTAAATATTTATTTTATTTAATTAAGATTATAATATGATTACATCATTTTCTATTAGCTGAGTTTTTTCTGCAAAATATTCCCATGTACCTTCCTTGCCCTTTTTCATATCCATTAATTATTTTTGGACACACACACACACACACACACACACACATACACACTTGCATACACACAGAAACACATAGACAGACACAGACTAACATATACAGATACAAAGACACAGAGACTAAATCACAGACAGACAGACAACAGACAGGTAGACAGACACACACACACACACACACACACACACACACACACACACACACACACTGAACTGAACTGAATGCTTTAGTTCCAATTGTTCAGTCTTTACTTTTCTTACTATAGAATGGAGGACGGGAAGATGGCTCAGAGATAAAGACCATCTGGTCTGTATTTGATTCCTAAAATGCACATGGTGGCTTGTCACTTTCTGTAACTCCAGTCCCAGGCCATTTCATGGCCTCCCCTGTTCTCCAGGGAAACCAAGCAAGGGCACTTGTGGTCACAGACAAATATGCAGGCAAAGCACCCATGTGCATAAAAACTAAAAACTAAAAAAAAATAAGAATATTTTATATCAAATATATTTATCTTTACAACAAAATATTTGCCCTTTTTTATTTTATTGAAAATAGATTTTTCCATACAATAGATCCTGATATTTCTTACAGTATTCCCCTCTCTCTAACCTTTCTGATAAATATTCTTTAATAGTTAATGTACTACTATCCCATCATTCCATTACATTCTTATCATGTATCCGCTCAATTCAAGTGTCTTCTTTCTCATATTGAATATAATTATTTATTTTATTGTTATTTATTAAATATAAAACAATTTAAAAACTGAAATAACTATCTTCAAATATTATTTTAAATACCTTCAATTATTCACTTCTTAATAATTATCAAATACTAAGTTTCTATATTTGTATTAATTCTCCTTCAGGCTACTTACTATTTTGTTATATTTGCATTTGATAAACGTGTTGTTTGCAATTCATAAATATGATCTGACTTGTATTCTGAAAGAACTTTCCAGTTCCTGCACACAGTAGAAAATTGCAAGGTAGCATTCTACTTCTTTCCTGTGCCAATGGAGACTCTTTGAAAAAGGCTCACTGTCTATGGAATCAAGAAGACAAACCTAACTAAGCAGTCTGTTGGGAAAAATCACAGAGAATGGGTGATCTTTAATCAGACTAGCTAGTTCTAATTTTCGTCTTGTCACTTACTGGATCTCAGATATGTGCCCTAAAGGCATATGTCCGGCATGGGCCGTGAGGATTAAGTTTTAATACAAATGAATTCCTGCCAATCTGCTAAGCCTACTCTAATCATCCTATAGAAAGCTTAAGGCATGGGGCTGTAAACAGTGCTTGATTTCATGCCATGGTATCGAAAAGCATGCCACAATTTCATGTCCAAAGTTAATTTATACTTCCAAGGAAAACCAAAACTTGAGTCTAACATATAAAGAATAATTTCTCCAATTCTAATTAAAAGACTTCTATTATTGTAGTTATGGTGGTTGTTTCCACTGTGTGCTTGAAACCATGCCCTTTTCTTGTATCCCTATTACACAAATGCTTAGGAAGGTGAGAATTAGTCTCATGGATCCTCAAGGTAATAAATGTGGAGAAGCACAGTAGAGAATAGGTGAGCCTTCCAGGCTAAAGGGAGTTGCACAGGTATGTGTCCTTGTCATCCCTTTATTGACATATTTATCCTAATCTAAATAAGCACGATTTGTTCACTGATAAGGCTAAAGGAAATAACGCAAATAATCTCATTAAACATTGAAAAGTGTAAAAGTAGGATAAGACACTATTTTTAGCTTTATAAATGATTTAAATTACTTTCATTATAGTAGGAAATAAAATTTGAAATAAAAGAAATATGAAAATAAAAAGTTAACTTTTGAGAGAACTCAATATTTTATTACTATTTATGGATTTACAAAGTGACAGTCAATGTTGGACTCTGAGGACAAAGAAAAGTTATAGTTCAATTCCTCTTTCTTCTGTGCTGGTGTGTGTGTTTAGCTCTGATGTTTGAACTCAGGCTTTCTAACCTGCTAAGCCTCTATTTTGCAATGTTACTCTTTTGTTTGTTTGCTTCATCTTAAGACCTCTTTGTTTTGTTGTGTTTATAATCCTACTTAGTAAGGAAAAGAATAACAGGTTTCAAAATGTTGAATTTGTCTTTTTCCATGTAACAATGCATGTGTTAATTGGACATTTGTTTTTAGTGTGGGCTTTTCTCATGATGATATTACTATTTATTACAGTTTTAATTCATTAAATTCTATTAATCTTTGTTGTAAAATATGTTATACACTTTCATACATTCCATAGTGAAGAGTAAATTCAGGATTCCTCTTTATTTAAGAAAATGAGTGAGAACATGGCTTTTAAGATAGATAATCTTTAGAAGAACTGATGTGCCTCTACTTGTGGTGGGGACTGGATACAGGTACGTCTGTTATACAAGTAACTGCCACCGATGCAGATGATGCTAACTATGGGAACAGTGCCAAAGTGGTCTACAGCATTCTTCAAGGACAGCCATACTTTTCAGTGGACCCGGAATCAGGTAAATAGTTGTATGCCTTCCTCAGTCTATTTCATCTTATATAATATAGCCTGATACACATTTGTTTAGATTGTTTGCTGTTTTAAAACCTATCAAATCATTTGTACACAGCTTCTTTCTATATTTACACTATGAAAATAAAATCAAACATCCTTATATTAACACAACATATTTGAGCTTAACTATTTTAGCTATTATTTACTGGGGTTAAATTTAATAGATTACAAAATTTCAAAGGTATTAATACAATTTTCAGAATAAGAAAATACTCCAAACTTAAAGAACATAAAAAAGTATGAAAATTAAGAAAAGTCAATCAATCAAAATACAAAATGCACAAAATAGAATATTTTCTGCTTTATCAATTAAGTTAAATTTATTGTGGATAGTCTCATTTTCTTCATCTACCCTCTATATAATGTATTTTACAAAGTATATCTTGATGTCAAATGTAAATACTTTATTTTTTTATTTTCATTTTTAAAGGCATAATAAAGACTGCATTGCCAGACATGAGCAGAGAAAACAGAGAGCAATACCAAGTTGTTATTCAGGCTAAGGACATGGGCGGCCAGATGGGAGGCCTCTCTGGCACCACCACAGTGAACATCACCCTAACAGATGTCAACAACAACCCTCCTCGCTTCCCACAGAGTAAGACAGTCTGTCCTGACAGTGTAATGGGCATATTCTCAAACCCACTGACCTGAACTACCATAGATTGTGATGTATGCATGTCTAGTCCCTTTGCGGAGAGGAAATCAAGGCACATGTCCTAAAAAGAAATAGTTAAAATTCCATATAAGGCACAACTGATGATAAACGTCACCAAACAGGGATAGAAGAAAACAAGACAACAAAGTTCTTTTGCAACTCAGTCTCTTCGAGCTGTTCATGAGCAAGAACACTTTGCAAAGTGATGTCCTCACACTCACAATTGCTGTCCCAGCCTTCTTGTAACCACGCTGGGTAGGAATGTGGGCGCAAAAGTCTGCCTGTTTATATTCAAAGTCTACACTGTTCACAACTCTTAGCTAATTTATAAACAACATCATAAGCCTTTATTTAATGGATTTTTAAAACACAGATTGGGTGTTTATCATCTCTGAAAACAGGATCTATATTTAAAGCAATGTATGTGGGTTAAATTGGCAGCATTTTAATATCCTTTTGGTTTACTTTAAAAGTCATGAAAACTTGATGATGATAATCTTATTAGTATTGAAGTCACCTACTATGTAACAACATGTTAACTTTTAGTGTTATTTAATTTACTGAAAATTGAAGATCAGTACATTTCTTCTCGTTGTCATCTAAACTTTCCATTTGGATTCTCAAAAATATAAACTAAGTGTACAACTGGATGAATTATCACACTACTGTTCTGTTATGCATTAATTAATATCACAATTTTCCTGTTTCACTGACCAAGGCTTGACAATAAAGTTTGGGAAATCCCACAGTAAACTTAAAACCTGCCATTTCTAACCACAGAAATCACTAGGAAAAGATTAGACTTTGAAGTCAAAGAGACTGTGTTTTGTATTATCTTTTTTACAACTCAGCAAGATAATTTTCTTTGGCTTATCTACTGAAAATAATTTACCTGAGTTGCTTCTTTATAAGTTCTAAATAGGCCACTACAGAAAACCTTTGCATTTGTGATATGCCCAGTAGCCACTTTTAAGTATATTTCTTTAATTATTTTCAACTTTCATATTTGCACATTTATAGAGAATTTGTAAATGAGATGCTTGTCAAAACAGAAGAACAAGCTGTGATGTATGTCTGGATTTGTATTAAACATGAAAAATATGCTACTCAAAGACATTAAAGTTAAAATATTTGAGCAGAAACAACTCTAATAAAGACATTACTGCATGAAAATTACTTTTCTAGAACTTAGAACAAAAGAATGAAGGTATAATATTTCAAATAATGGAAACTTCATTAATAGAAAAATCTCACTGTAACTCTTATTTAAGTGTGGATAAAATATGTGATTAAAATATCAAAAATCATAATCGAGTAACAAGTAATTGGTTATCATGGTTATTATACCTGATAGTTTGGATTCCTATCACAGGCTTTTGTGTTCTCCTTAAGTAACATTGGACATTCTTTAATCTTTCTGGAACTTAAATTTCTCATGTAAAAACAGAAATTTTACCTTCTATGCATTATTTTTTCACTCCACCAATCTATACCTTTTGACCCATTCAATATGATGAAAGTATCTCTCAATTTAGATCACTTTACTAAGAGCGAAGTAGAAAATTTGTGTCATCCTAAGTTGAAAGTGAAGGAAGCTATGATTTACTTTGCAGGCACTTATCAGTTTAATTCTCTGGAGTCGGCACCTCTTGGAACTCATCTTGGAAGGATAAAAGCCAATGATCCAGACCTGGGGGAGAATGCCGAGCTGGAATACAGCATTTCAGAAGGAGACGGATCAGACATGTTTGATGTGATCACTGACAAAGATACACAGGAAGGGATCATAACTGTCAAAGAGGTCTCTCTCACCTGTCTTTCTATTTTCTCTAAGTGCTCTTTATTTTATTCTTGCTTTTCAGTCCAGAGAAAAACAACTCTGGGTCTACTTTTCATCATCCTCTATTTGCTATCCATCCACCACAGAAAGTAGGAAAACTGATTTCTCTTCAAATAAGTGATACATTGTTCCTGAGAGTTATGCTGTTGCTCATGCTCAAAGGGCTGTGCATGTAATAGACATGAATCAGACTCAGTAAACACAGGGGTGCTTGCTTTGTATTTCTCCAATGCATGAACAATAAACACTGATCAATCACTGATATGTCGTGCTTTTCTCAAATCTTTGTTGTAAGTGTGATTGTCTATATAAAATAAAAGAAAAAAAGATGAAGAACTAAGAGCTAGAATTGACCTTGATACCTCGTACCTGGGGATTAGCAGCCAAAGTATCAGAGGATGCTCTGTAAAATGTTTTTGTTTATAAGTATCTTCTTAATTTTTAGTTGAATATTTGAAAATGATCTGCAACAAGATAAGACCAATACAGTTAGCACTCATTATTTTCATGTTTCACTACTTTATTTCTTTCCTTAAATAAATACTCAAGTTGATGAAATATATAATTTATTCTAGATATATGTTTAAGTCACTCTTCTGATTTTAGTAATATTTAGCTTAAATAATGCTACAATTTAATCAGTATTGATTTAGATACTTCACTTAACTATGCCTAGAAAAATTGAAGTAAATTACCGAATGGATGTCAGTTTATTATGCATTCCAGGAGAGTTATCTTGTATAAATATAAAGTGAATGCACCAGTTCATTGTTCAAAATGATTAAGTCATAATGAGGGTAGTTACTTAGCCATACTTGATATTAAATTTTAAAACATTATTAAAAATTCATATTGTCAACGATTGCAATCTTCAAATATATCCTAACATTTCTTACTTTCTTTAAACTCAGAATTTAGATTTTGAAAAGAAAATGTTGTACACTTTAAGAGTGGACGCAAGTAATACCCACCCTGATCCTCGATTCTTACACCTTGGACCTTTCAAAGACTCAGCCATGGTTAAGATATCTGTGGAAGATGTAGATGAGCCCCCTGTGTTCAGTAAGCTCTCTTACTTGATGGAAGTGGATGAAGATGTAAAGGAGGGGAGTATCATTGGACAAGTCACAGCATATGACCCAGACTCCATGAACAACATAATAAAGTAAGAACCTGAAAAGCATGTATCTATTTGTGTAACATTCAATATATTTTAAGACTGATGTAAAAACCTGAGTCATATTATTATGCACCATGAATCACAGCAATAAATACATCCTAAAGATCCATGTAGAGATCATCTCTGCTTTCTTCTGATTACTCCAAGAATTATTAGACACCACGTGAGTCTTATAACCATGTAAAGTAGATGTTATTATGATACTCTATCAAAAGTAATAATACTAAAACACTAGACATTTAGGTAATTTCTCTATGGCAGAAAAACTAGTATCTAAAAATATAGACAGGATATCAATTTTAGACTCAGCCACAAATTCTAATGTCCTAGTTGTGAATGTTTATTGCCTCTATGCCTTATAGTATAAATTTAAAATTTTTAGTAAGTACATTTAAAAACATGAGATTCTGGCCTTCCCCTGTGCTGGGTCATAAAGTTTACAAGATCAAGGGGCCTCTCTTCCCAATGATGGCCGATTAGGCCATCTTCTGCTACATATGCAGCTAGAGACACGAGCTCAGGGGATACTGGTTAGTTCATATTGTTGTTGCACCTACAGGGTTGCATAGTACTACCAGAGGACCCAGCAATACCTCTTCTGGGCATATACCCAGAAGATCTTCCAAGTGGTAATAAGGACACATGTTCCACTATGTTCATAGCAGCTTTATTTATAATAGCCAGAAGCTGGAAAGAACCCAGATGTCCCTCAATAGAGGAATGGATACAGAAACTGTGGTACATTTACACATTAGAGTACTACTCAGCTATTAAAAACATTGAATTTATGAAATTCTTGGGCAAATGGATGTATCTGGAGGATATCATCCTTAGTGAGGTAACCCAATCACAAAAGAAGTCACTAGATATGCACTCACTGATAAGCGGATATTAGCCCAGAAATTTAGAATACCAAAGATACATTATGCAAAACACAAGAAAACCAAGAAGGATGACCATCATGTGGATACTTCATTCCTCCTTAGAATAAGGAACAAAATACTCATGAAAGGATATAGGTACAGAGACAAAATTTAGAGGTAAGATGAAAGGATGGACTATCCAGATACTACCCCATCTGGGAATCCATCCCACCATCAGCCACCAAACCTAGATACTAATGCACATGCCAGCAAGATTCTGCTGAAGGGACCCTGATATAGAGGCCTCTTGTGAGGCTATGCCAGTGCCTGGCAAACATAGAAGTGGATGATCACAGCAAGCTATTGGATGGAACACAAGGTCCCCAATGGAGGAGCTAGAGAAAGTACCCAATAAGCTGAAGGGGGCTGCAACCCTCTAGGTGGAACAACAATATGAACTAACCAGTACCCCCTGAGCTCGTGTCTCTAACTGCATATGTAGCAGAAGATGGCTTAATCGGCCATCACTGGGAAGAGAGGCTCCTTGGTCTTGCAAACTTTATATGACCCAGCACAAGGGAAGGCCTGGGCCAAGTAGTGGGAGTGGGTGGGTAGGGGAGCAGGGGCGGGGTGTGGTATAGGGAACTTTTGGGATAGCATTTGTAATGTAAATAAAGAAAATAATAAAAAAATAAATAAAAAACAAAAACATGAGATTCTGTAAATAGTTAAATATCTGATGATTTATAATAAGATATGTACAATAAATATGTAGAAATAAATATCTGGAACAGAAACTTTATAGTAACGTCTTTATATTTATAGAAAAAAATACTCTGTTAAAATAGACAATAAAATACTACATATCAAAATGTTGATATGTTCACATATCCACAGAAAGTATTTCTAAAAATATATATAAAACAACAGAAAGAATATAAAGTATTATCAATTAATAAGGTATAACATTTTCCAAACTTGATCAGTTGATTCACCATTTAAGAAATTAGTGCTTCTGAAATTTAAATATTTGTATAAACATCCCATTTAGTAATATACAAATAAATTTGTCTCAGTCTTTATGAGTTCATATTTGCTTAGTTAATTCTGTGGATCTTGTTCTCCTGACCTCCCTTTGCTCTCTCTCCCTTCTGAGTGTTTCATTTATTGTAAGGATTAGAAATAATTAAAAATGAGTGTTATTTATTCTATTACTTCATGACAATTATTGACAATTTTATCATCTATAGATGGTTTGTCTCAAATTAAATGTTCACAAGTTTTTCTTCCAATTCAAATCCTTAACAGTTTTGCCCACATAGAATGTTTCAAATAAATTATTAAACTCTTTGACATTTGAGGATAAAATTTGCCTTTTCTATGCTAATCAAACAACTAAAATTATGTCATTTCAAATAGTTTCCATTACTGTCACTTCCATATATCAGTAGACTCTAAACAGCATAACAATGATTCAAAAAAATCAGCCAAGTAAAAACCAAAAATATCTGTAATCAATCTCATTTTTGGACATACAGAGAGAAGGGTGAGGAGTGTTCTTGCATGTGCATATTAGGGTAGAAATGCACATACATCTCTTGTGTCTGACTTCTCAGTGTGTTTCCCTCTCAACTTTGAGATGGTATTTCTCATCGAATGTGGATTTTTTTTTTTTTTTTTTTTGGCCAATTAGTGTATGCGAACTGTTTAACCACGTAAGATACATTGTTTGGAGGGATCTTGATGATCAGTTTCTTTTTAAAAAAACACATCACATGGTTCCACTATATCGATGGCATTATGCTGGTTAACCAAGTCAACAGGAGTTAGCAACAACTTTCAAGTTTTTGGTTACACATATGCCTATCAGGGGATGGATAATAAATCCAACAACATTCAAGGCTCTTTTTTTTTTTTTTTTCATTTTTATTGAAAATTCATTCTTGTCTCCTAGCAAACATCCTGGCCACAATTTCCCCTTTTCTACTTCTCCTAGATCCCCCTAACACCTCTACTCTCCATCAGATCCACTCCTGCTTTACATACTCTTCAGAAAAGAGCAGGCCTCCAAGTAACAACAGCCAAACAGAACAAGACATCCTGAGCTTTTGATCATGAGCTAGGTATTGTCTCACCAATCAAGCTATAAAGTAGGATGTGCACAACTCAATCTATTACCAAATGAAAAGTATATACACATAAGCAATTTCAGAAGGAACATGAAGAAGTTGCCCATCTATGGTTTTTACTTCCATGACAATAGTGTCTGTACCAAGCATACACTCATAGCCTCGTAGATATATCCTATGATCATTTGACTAAAGAAGTAAAGTATAGGGGCATCCATAAGTAGACAACTATAGCCTTTCTGGAAAAAAAAATGAAAGACACAAGAGAGGAAATTATCACAATGGACAAAGCTGGCCATACATATCCTCATTAAATTTTGTTTGAATGGAGAAATGCCCTGATATATGATTGTTCATTATCTGTGAGATGTAGTCAATAGATTTACTGGGTGGTCAGGTATTTGGAAAGAGCATGGCTAGGAAATTGATGAGAGAGAGGAAGAAGTGTATGGATAGATTTTTCCAAAAATTTGAAAAATGTGAAGAGACTTGGGTTTATGTAATTGTTCAGCATAAACTAACATTAGCAGAAGAGGAATTCAAAATGACGTGTTTTGTGGACAGTCAACATCCTCATGAACTGTTCTATAGTCTAGGGACCTAGAAAGATGCTTATATAAACAAAAACATATGCATATTCAAACAAACATCTATCTATCTATCATCATCTATCTATCATTTATCTATATTCTTCTAAATTTAGGTATCATATTCTTTTTGTTGTTGTTTTGTTTTGTTTTGTTTTTATGCCAGTTATCCAGTCATGTTTGCTTCTACCCTAGGTCTCTGGGCATGGCTCTAGCATCTTTGTCCTGTCCATCCAATCAATGTGGAAGGCTGGGCTTCTACTCATGTCATGGGTCTCACGCTTGGCTAGCTATTAGTTGAGCACTCATACACTTTCTGTGCCAAATTTACCCAAGATTGCCAAAGACCTTCCTTGGCTTGGAGAGGGGTTCTGAGAAAGGGGTATCTGGTAGCACCAAAAAGAACAACTCTAAGTCAAATCATTTGTCCAAGCTGACCTATGTTCTGCTTGATACAGCTTTTCCAGTCTGCTTCTATGTTCTCCTTTCTCTCTGGAGATTGTCTGCTTATATTCTGCTTGCTTGCTTGTCTGAGATCTCTCTGTCCATGTCTTGCTTGCTTGTGTCATTTCTCCAATCAGCTCTCTCGTTTTAATCCTGAAAAATTCTCTGGATAGCTCATCTCCTGCAGAACACAGGTCCTGTCTTTTATTTACATATTAATCTAGTCATTTACATCAGGTTTCCTTTTCATTATCTTATGAATCAGCATTCCAAGACTCCAGGAATTCTTAGGAGGCAGCAAGCAAACATTTCTTTTAACATTGCAAAAGAATTCACAGTTCTGTCTACCTTTGTTAAGCACAGAGGATAAACTAGGTGGGTGAGACCCTACCCTGAAATGACCATTTCCACTACACCTGAGCCTAGCCTTGGCCTGTCCTATGCTGGTCCTGAACTCAGGAATCTATCTGCCTTTGGAAGCATAAACAAAAAACTTAGCAGGGTGGGATCTGCAATCACCACTCCTTAAGTTTCTTTATCTCCTTCCTTAGTAATGGTCTAATAAGTCAGCTCACAGAATAGCTGTTTTTGTTCCTGTAGGTTCCTGAAGCCCCTTATATAACTTATATTGCATTCTTATTTTTTGCATAGGTGAGAAATTATGATTTAAAACTCATGCATTTAGAGCTCTTTCCCATACCCTTATGGCCTGTCCTGGAGGTCCCAGTGCCTACCTTTTACCACACCCTTGATTTTGGACTCCTGCTGCTTCTAATTATCATGGAGTCATTAACCTTAACAGGCAGATATTACACAGAAGTTAAGAGCTCCATTGCTAGTACAGTTCCAGTAAATATGGACATTATTACACAAACAAGCCTTATGTCCACAGCAGCTGTCAACACTTCTGGAGGCTCACACCAAAAGGCCCTTCGAGGAGCAGGAACCACGTCACTCTGTCCCCACAAAGGCCATGCTAGACTCAGTACAAGGTCATTCTGTAGCAGGACAAATTGTGGACTGAAGGTTTTGTGGCTAGGTTGGTAGCCCAGTCTCTCTGTTGGAATTCTTGCCTGGTTACAGAAGGTGGCTGGTTCAGTCTTCATACACTCCATTTCTAGGAATCTTACCTAGGGTCACTCTCATAGACTGTAGGAGTTCTCATTGTACTAGGTTTCTAACTCATCCCCAAAATGCTCCCCTGCCCCATTCCTTTGCCAGTGTTCTCTCCATCCATTGTTCCCCACCCTGATCACCATTGTTCCAATCCCACCCTCCTTTCTGACTTCCCTGTCTTCCCGCCTGCTATATTTATTTGATTTCCCATTTACTTTGACATTTATGTCTCCTCCTACTTGAGAATATTTTCTTATTTAGCTCCTCTGGGTCTGTGGATTTACTTTACGTAACAGCTAATAATCACTCTTATATGAGCACATACCATGTATTTCTCTCCGAATCTGGGTTACCTCACTTAGTATGATCTTTTCTACTTCCGTCCATTTGCTTGCAAATGTCCTAACATCACTGTCTTTGACAGGGGAGTAACACACCATTGTGTAAATGTACCATGTTTTCTTTACGCATTCTTTGGTTGAGGGACACTTAGGTTGTTGGTAGTTTCTGGCTATTATAAATAAAGCTGCTATGAACGTAGTTGACAAAGTTTCCTTGTTGTATGCTGGTCTGTCTTTTGTATATATGCCCAGTTTTATAGTAAGTAAAAAATAATTTATGCTCCACCTAGTCACTATCAGTCATATTTTAACCTTTCTATTAAATGCTGTTTTTCAGTAAAATACCATAGGTTTGTGCTATATTCTAAAATGATTGACTCATTATTTATAGTTATACTGTTAGTGATGATTTCCAATCTCTAAATGCCTTCAAACAGTTTTCTGTATTAATAATGCACTGCAAGTAATACATTATTCATGAACCTTTGTAATTTTGAATATTTCTAAATTTATTTCCTAAATATAGTAACTCAAAGGGATGTTTCTGCTTAAAAGGCTGACAATAGAGTGTGCATACTTTTTTCATTGTTCGTGATACATTTTTAAGTTTCCAGTTCTTGTCAAAACTCAGGATTTTTTGGGGGGGGGAGAGGAGATTTTTTTTTTTGGAGGGGGGAAATTCAGATGTTGTTTCTAAGTCTTAAATCCTCAAGAATTATGATGTTCTTTCAATTATATCTCCACACCTGCCACCAAATAAAACTGTACCTGCAAATAGAAAACAGCAAAATCCATCAAAATGCAAAATGTAATGAGATCTTCTTTAGATCTCCAATGAGCAGGAAGAAAAATCAACAAAGGTTAAGGGAGTGGGTCTGAATCCCAAAACAGAGAGAATAAAATCAGCATCAGAAACACATTCTGAAGGGAAGTGGAGGAATTATTTCACACCCACAACTCAGTCAAATCTGTGCATCCAGCCTATTGGCTTAAATACATGTGCTCCTGGCCACATGAATTGACTGTCACAGTTAGCAGATGCTGCCACCTCTACTTTAGCTCATTAATCATTCTGGAGCTCTCACATTCTAAGGCTGGTTATAATTTTATGCTTTTTTTGTAAGAACATCTTGTTGCAATCCACACCTATTTTACGTTCAGCGGTTTTAAAGTTCAGTGACTTTTTTTTTTTTTTTATAGAAGAAATTCAGTTACCTTCAATTAAAAGTAAGTAGCAAAACAAACTTATTGGCAAGGGATTGAGTTTAGTTCTAGCAAAGGGCGCACATTCCAAGTTGAGCTGTACCGAATCCATGGGAAGATCAATACACAGAGGGGGTCCCAGATTTCTTCTTTTACTACAGTGTAAAAAAAAAAAAAAAAAAAAAAAAAAAAAAAAAAACTAGCTAGATGTGCTGGTTGAAGTTTAATCCCGAGACACGGGTAGTTATAGCAAGAGGATCACAGATATGACGTCATTTTGGATTATATAGCTCCATGTACACTGTGGAGAACAGGGATGTCCTGAGATCCTGTCTATCTGAAAATAATAATGCTGGTCAGAAAATAAAACGATTATTTTCTGTAAATTGTTTTCATTAGTTTTTGTGAAACTAAAAGTAGTTTCATTAAATAGTCAACATTCATTTCAATCATGAACATAACGGTTTCACTGTACACAGTTATGAGAAACACATTTCTGGATAGAATTGTCCTATGAAGAAAAAGAGGAAAAGCATATTCTGTGTACACTGACCTAGCCATTGATAAAATGAGGTAGAATTTGACATAGTGACCCAACCACTAGCTGTCATATCTATAATTGGGTCCTCTACGGATTGTGTATTAAAAAACACAGGATTTTATTAATGTGTTTAATGTTTGATTGTACAACATAAAATGAAAACCATAAATTTTTGAGCATAGGGTTGACAAGTGAGTTACATTGTGTGCATTTTGATTTTTGTGTCACCCATCTGAGAGTGTACTTTCTTTTCAAGCAGCATTCCCACAGGAGCTTTATGCAAATAGTCTGTTTCAGCTAGTTGTTCAAAATTCAATGAAGTCAAATCAATAAAATACTATCGATTTTATAAACCATTTCCTAGGACACAGAAATGACATTTTTTTTTCAGTGTTATGTGTTTAAAGCATTTTTTCCTGGTCATTTGTGGTAATTCAATGTATTTATTATTAATTGGTAACTCAGAATGCTCTAATTCTCTGTTGAAAATAGAACTTGGCTGCTATGTGAAAGAATATTATCTCTGGGCTTTGACAATTCATGGGACATCATTCTCGCTGAGGGGAATATCTAAAAATAGAGTAGGGAGTTTGCGCTGTTAATGATAAAAAGTGAGCTTATTTCCAAATTGTCAAAATGATTCTCCTCTGTGAATTCATAACCTGAAAAGCATGACTGCTGAAGGGTAGACCAAGCAGAGGTGTGCCAGGTACTCAGAACTACTTTTGGTCCCCGATAAGCTACAAGTGATTCAGTCTGTAACTTTCATATTAGAATGATTGATTTTCATCACAGTCCTTATATTAGTTTCTAGAGAAGAGCTAATGCATACAAAAGGCTTTTTCCCCCCCTCTTCATGTCCATCATTACAACTAGTGAAAAAAAATTACAAGACCATTTTAGGCATAATCAGACAACGGTTAACTACTGGCCTTTCCCACCAAGGAAGAGACAAATATACAGGTAAACATTGTGATTTGCATTTTATTCAATACAAATAGATTGTTTATATCATTTT
This sequence comes from Mus pahari, assembly GCF_900095145.1. Taxonomy (NCBI): domain Eukaryota; kingdom Metazoa; phylum Chordata; class Mammalia; order Rodentia; family Muridae; genus Mus; species Mus pahari. Next base: position 62,860,374 of record NC_034600.1, read on the forward strand.
GATTTAATTTACCTGATCTCACAAGTAAGTTTTATTTTTATCTTTCAAGTTAATTTTAATAACACTTGATAAAATTAAGGAAGACATGGAAATTTGAAAAAAGAAAAAACACATTTTTAGAAAATGCTATATCTCCCATTTAGCCATACTTTGAAAATTCATATTGATGACTGAGATGATCCATTCAGTAATTAGGAGTAACATCTTGTAGGTATAAAGGTAATCCCAGAACCTGGGAGAAAAGTGTTTCTAAGATAGGAATTTTGTGGTGTGCCTCAGCTACACAGAGTACATTGGAAATTCAGGCTCCCCGAAACTCTTTCTCCGAACCACACTAAAACAATATCAACAAACAAACAAACAAACAAACAAAAAGTAGTAAATAAATATGCAGCTCCATAATTATTATACGTAGTTTTTAGCCTTTTTCCTTCTCAGATATAGGTGTTCATATTTCCAAGAGTCTCAAAAACTGTAAAGCAGCAATATTGAAAACACTGAAATAACCACCTTATAAGTTAGAGTCAAATTTTGCAAGTACTCACATACATTGCATTAAACTGGTAAAATTACATTCACAAACTGAGTTTACAGGGCTAAGAAATCTCTTGATGGTTGAGAACACTGCCCCTTCAGAGGACTTGGGTTCTGTTCTCAGCGTCAACCTGGCAGGTTTTAATCTTCTGTATGTAACTCCTGTTCCAGGGGATCCACTTTCTGCTTCTGACCTCTAAATTACTAAGTATTCATGCAGTGCGTTAGCATACCTGCACACAAAATAGAAATTGCCCTTAAAAGAACTCATCTTTATTACATTCAGTTTCCATCAAATTTTATAATTCCTATAGCAAATAATCAAAGATCACAGTGCTGGGTTCACTGCCTGTGCCTTTAGTGCCAGGACTGGGGGGGATGAGGTAAGAGAACTGAAAGGTAGACGCCAGCCTGAGGTACGTACAAAGAATAGGCCTCAAAAAATAATTTTTAAAGCAAAGGCAGGAATACCTGGTCTCAACGGACCACCTGGGCTAAATGGAAAGTGACATCCTCGGCTACCCAAAACCCCCATACACACACACACACACACAGAGAGAGAGAGAGAGAGAGAGAGAGAGAGAGAGAGAGAGAGAGAGAGAGAGAGAAAGAGAGAGAGAGAAGTAAACCACGACAATAAAATAAACAGCACTTTGCAAATCTCCCTAATTTAGCAGATCGCAACGTTCTTTTAAGAGCCTTTGAGAAGACACATAGACAAACAAGGTGCCCAAGGTGACAGTGTGGTCCATTTTTCTCCTTTGATACTCTTCCTTTTTCTGTCGACTCTACAACCACATTCAATGTACTCATTATTACTGGCCTTCATGTTTAATATGACTGTTTATTCTAGAACTAGTTTAACACTAGGCTATGAAAAAACAAGGAAATCAAAAAGCACTTATTACTCTAAGGTTTACACAAAATTACCCATTATACTTATGCAATGCCTCTAAACACACAAACCTGACTTTCGCAAGGGAACAGTTAGAGCTTCAAATTGTTTCCATAGTGAATCCATTTGCATAAAACAAAAAAAACAAAGCAAAAACAAAACAAAGCAAAGCAAAACAAAACAAACAACCAAACAAACAAAAAACAAAGAAACTCCCCATCTTACGACTCACATTTTTGCCAGATCAATTTAAGAATTTCTCGTAACTTTAGGGCATAGAGAATGTTACTTTTAATTTCAGACAGGGCTGAATTTACATGTCTCTTTCCTGTCAGATACTCTGTGGACCGGCATACTGATATGGACCGAGTCTTCAGTATTCACTCAGAAAATGGCTCTATTTTCACTCTGAAACCCCTGGATCGGGAATCATCCCCTTGGCATAACATCACCATTACAGCCACAGAGATAAGTAAGTTGTAGGTATATCCGTGTTTCACCAAATTAACAAATGACAATGATATACTCTTGTGAAATTGCTACAAGATTGGCAATATATGAGAAAGAAAATGAGTTAGATGATGTTAGAACTTTGTGTTAAGTTTTATTTAAAGATTAACGTATAATTCATTTGAAAATTTTTATATTCTTTTACAAGTAGTTATGGACTTGAATTTCACCGAGCCTGATAAAATATTTGCATGAGCTTATGGGCGCTCTCTATTTTACTTGCTTTTCCTCCACTGTATTTTTTCCTCTTTTAATATGTTTTATTTTCAGAACAAGTGATAAAGTTAAGATACTTGCCGTCCATCCAAATGGGCTAGAGACTAAAGGGAATGGGTGGGACACTAAGTCACTCAAGGTGATGTGGCTTTAAGGTTTCTTTCATTCAAGGCCCTGAAACCTCACATGAAGTTTTTGTTGCAGATAACCCAAAACAAAGTAGCCAAATTCCTGTCTACATCAGAATCCTCGATATAAATGATCATGCTCCGGAATTTGCTACATACTATGAAACATTTGTTTGTGAAAATGCGAAGTCTGGCCAGGTAATAACTATTACTATGAGGTTTATAAACATGTTTTTTGTTTGTTTGTTTGTTTTTTGTGTTTTTTGGTCGTGGGACATTTTTTGAGACAGGGTTTCTCTGTATAGCCCTGGATGCCATGGAACTCTGTAGACCAGACTGGCCTTGAACTCAGAAACCTACCTGCCTCTGCTCTTCAAATGCTGGGATTAAAGGCATGCACCACCACTGCCCGGCTATAAACATGTATCTTTAAGATGGCAGGAATCACTACTTCACTTGCCTGACATTTTCTGTTGTTCTTACATAGGTTCCTTTTTTACACTCACTAAAGTCCTTACAGTGATCTTTAAAATATGAGTCCCTAAAATAATATATCATCATTGCTATAGGAAAATAAATTCATTTAGAGCATGGCCAAAGGCTTTTATATAGAGCTATGATTAAGCTGATTTTCAGTTATATTTACTAATGTCTTAAGAATAAAATATCCCAGTATTAATAAACAGTTGTAATTGTGTTTTTAATGCTTTCTGTGATTTTTTTTTTTTTTAGTTTAAAAGGACAGTTAAAAAATATGTGGCTATTACTATTAATCCTCCTATATTTTATTTCTTATTTTTGCCTTCTGGAGAGGTACATTTTATGTTTTGTTTAAAAAAATTGTCTGATAAATAAACAGGATCATAATAAATTACAAATAAAAGAGGTTGAAACATCAGGACTTTAGCAAAGGCATGGTATTAGTTGAATTAAGTTTCCATTAAAGAGGGATGATTATTCAGAAGGTAGAAAATGATACACTGAAGGAACCCACACACTTCTCTTCAGAGATAATTTTCTTTATTGATTAAGTGTTATTTTATATGAAACTTTACTAGATCCATTAAAGTGATTTTATGAAAATGATATATAAGTGTACTTTTTTTGACTTTTGGATTTAATTTATTAAAGTGTACATTTTTAATTAAATAAAAAAACGTAAACTGAGGTCGTGACCCCAGTAAGAGGTGCCTACTTAAAACGATCTTGAATGAATAACATATTGTTTCTATTTTTAGGATTTAATTAATGAATATGTTTTGGTTTCAGTTGATTCAAACTATAAGTGTCATGGACAAAGACGATCCTCCCCGAGGACACAAGTTCTTCTTTGAGCCAGTGCCAGAGTTTCCTCTAAACCCAAACTTCACAATAGTAGACAATAAAGGTAAAGGACATTTATAAAACTATGCAATATAACTTTTTATGAAGAGGAATTGAAATTGAATATGATGCAAGATGTGGGGTACCCTTTGTCACCCCAGCACCTAGGAAGTGATCTCAGGAACAACGCGTGCAAGTTCAATTGCCTACATTAATGAGGTCGAGGCTAGCATGGGCTATATGATACCTTATCTCAATAACAAAACGAAACAAAAATAAAACAAACAAACAAACAAAAAACACACATAAAGTAAGGATATAAGGAAGGGACCAGAGAAGGAGGGAGGGAAAAAAATGAGTATGGAAATTTTTTCTTAATAATTTATTTTTCCTCTTCAGATAATACAGCAGGAATTGTAACTCGAAAAGATGGGTACAGCCGCAACAAAATGAACACCTACCTACTGCCAGTTTTAATCTTCGACAATGATTACCCTATTCAAAGCAGCACTGGCACACTCACGATCCGTGTGTGTGCCTGTGATAACCTAGGGAACATGCAGTCCTGCAATGCGGAGGCCCTCATGCTTGCTGCCGGCCTGAGCACAGGGGCGCTCATCGCTATTCTCCTTTGTGTCGTCATCCTGCTCAGTAAGCTACACATCTCCTCTGTTCGGTTCTCCTATCCCCGCGGTCTTTTCCATTGCGTGGATAATGTATATAAAACGGCACATACTTAACATTCTCCTAAAATTATTGTGAATGAGAAAAATCATACTACCCCTTTCTTTGTTTTATTGGATTTTTAGGTTGTTTTGGGTTGTTTTTGTTTTTTGTTTTTTTGTTGTTGTTGTTTTAAGGAATAGCTGTGAAAGGCTTTAAAACAAAGATAAAATAACACAGGACTGCTGGAGAGATGGCTCAGCAGTTAAGAGCACCGACTGCTCTTCCAGAGGTCCTGAGTTTAGTTTAATTCCTAGCAGCCACCTCCTGGCTTACAACCATGTGTAATGGGATCTGATGCCCTCTGCTAGTGTGTCAGAAGAGACCAACATTGTATTCACATAAAATAAAACTTAAAAAAAAAATATGATAACACAAGTATTACACTCATGGTTCTAACGACCTTTGAAGTAATGACTACCCACTCTGTTCAACTTGGCAATAGTTAAAGGATACACGAGGTGCAAATCTTTCCTTGTGCATTTGCCTGTCTGTGTGTACTGGTATGGACTTCACACCTAACCGTGCACTCGTATGTTCAGGCCTGAGGTTAGCATCAGGTGTTTTTATCTATTATTTCCCAAGTTGTGTGTTGACACTAGGTCTCTCACTAAACCTGGAGTTCACAGACTTGTGACACTTGCTGGTTGCTAAAGCTCTGGGAACATCCTGTCTCAAATTCCTATCCTGGAATTACAGGACTCTATCTTCATGTCTGGCCTAGTATGCGTCTTCTGAGGATCGGAACTAATGGCCTCATACTTGTGAAACAAGCCAGTTACCCATTGAACGGTGTCCCCAACGCCTGAATGATGTTTCTAAAATGCCTTTGCTGGCAGGTTAATAGCTCTTTCTGCCTTAAATCTCTACTCTAAACTCAAAACGAAGGGTTTTTCAAGACTGAAAACGTTTTTATGAATAATATAAAGTATATAAGAATATATCAGACATTAATATAACCACCTTAAGATACATTCTTCGGAGAACTATTATAAAAAAAAATCATAGAAAGCAAACAAATACACTAACAAACTAACACTCCACAGTGTTCAAAGTGTCTTTTTGAGAGGGGGCTCACACATGGCTCACTCAGTGCTTTCCAATCACGTTTCTGTTAGCTCACGTTTTATCTAAGCCCACACTAACACAGCAAGAATTTAATTCAATTAAACAGTTGTTTCACTGTAAACCACTCCAAAACTTATTTCTCTAAAGTACTCATCCAAAATACTTACACTTAGGGCAGGAGAACTGGCCAAGTTTATGTGCAAATGTTCATGTAGCCTGGCATCTTTACACTATAAATCCCCTCAAGCTCTCTGGATAAAATCCCTTTGGCCAGATATTATTGTAGGATTTCACTGGGGTTTGACAAAGGGGAGTATAAAATATTCGCTTTGATTAGCATCATCTGGCTATCTAGATAAGGGGTGGGGTACACACTTACGTTACCATTAGTGTCCGATTGGTGACTCCTTGAAAATTGATCTTGGAACTAAATTCTAGGGCAGGAATTTTGTAAATTTTGATCATAGCAACACCTCTGACACTGTGGTGAATCATATGGGTTTAATTATCATAATATCTTAATTGAGAAGAATGCTTTATTTTGGAGCTTGTTTTAGCAGTAAGAGGTCCTAGGTCTAATACCAAATTCTATGAAAAACAAACACAAAAGTAAGTAATAAAAATCAGTAACAATAATGAATAGTAAAGGAGTGTATAACCTAGCTAAAGAAATATCATAAAGTTTAAAAGTACCCATCAAATGACAATATACAAAGTGTTTATTATTTTGTTTTATTGCTGATATATACTGTGTCAGTAGTTTGGAATATAATGAATAAATAATAAACTCTATTCATACATTGGTGAAAATACTGATGCATTTTCCAAATAGCCTGAATTGTATTACCATACACCAAATATTTATTTTCTACCCATTGAATGAAGCAGCTATTTCTTACCTAGCATAACAGAGAGCTAAATAATAGGAATGTCTCACAGATCCACTTAATTGAAGTATTATAAATTGATATCCAGGGAAGCTTACAGATAGGTTTACTTATCTAGTATTTATATACAACATAGATAAGGCCAAAAAAAATTCCACTCATTTAATTTTACATTGCAAAATAACTCCATTTTTTTTTTGTTCGTTACCCACATTCAGTGAATGCTGAAACTATTTCAGTCTTAATTTCTTTATTCTTCTTTTACTAAAACATATAGTGCCATATATTTTAAAACAGGAGTGTTTCATTTATTTTTAATACCTGCTGGATGAACCTGAATAAAGGCCAAGTCCCCAAACTCTTTTTTGGAGGACTTTATTTGAGATTAACAATGGGCCCGGAGAGCTAATACAGTGGCAGAGTGCTTTTTAACATGCTCAAAGCCCAACACAAAAATGAAAAAAAAAAAAATAGTACCATACAATAATGTTGAATCAGAGTTCAACAAATGCAATGGAGAGTTTGGAGCTAATTTTTTTCTTATTTTCAGTGAATTATGCTTTTCATCTGCCTTCTCTTCTGTCCTTTGAGACAATATCTCAGTGTGCAGCCCAGGCTTAGGCTCCAGGCTAAAAAAGCTGGAATTACGAACATGCATAATCAAGACCGCCTCTGAAATAGTTTTGGCGGAACATTGGATTTCCTATAATAAATGAAAAGCATTTTTTCCAGTTTCTCTCCAGTTTAAATAAATTTGTGAGAATTTTTCCTGATTTAATTCAATTTTTTATTTAATAATTTTCTAACAGTATATTTTTATCACATTCTGATTTGTCTTTTGAATAAATGAGATGGTGGCATGATTTCTAGTATACATTTAATGATTTAGAGATCACATTGATGTTTTAATTTTAGTGCATTTTACGGGAGTTGGTAAAATAGTTTTCATACAAAGCACAGATTTAGAAACATAGATTTAGAAATCTGGGACCCAGGGCAAAGGCTGGGTGAGCACATCTTTAGCCTTAACTATTGTAAGGGCAACAGTGAGGAGGGAGACAGACAGAAGCTTGAAGGACAGCCAGTTTAATCAATTAATGAGCTCCTAGTTCAGTGAGAAACCTGGACTCACAAAACAGGGTAAAGTGCTAGTTAGTAAGGAACACCCTCAATGTTAACCTGCAGAGCAAACACACACACACACACACACACACACACACACAGAGAGAGAGAGAGAGAGAGAGAGAGAGAGAGAGAGAGAGAGAGAGAGAGAGAGAGAGAGAGAGAGAGAGAGAGGGGGGAGAGAGAGAGAGAGAGAGAGAGAGACAGAGACAGAGAGACAGAGAGACAGAGAGATACAGAGACAGAGAGACAAAGAAACGGAGAGGGAGAGGGAGAGGGAGAGGGAGAGAGAGAGAGAGAGAGAGAGAGAGAGAGAGAGATGTATACCTGCATTTAACATCTTATTGTATTATTAGGAAAATGTTTGCTAAATATATGCATTCAATTTATATACTATAATGACAACAGAGCAGTTTTTAATATATGTGGAAGTATTTAATTACATCCATAATAAAGAATACAAATAATCATCCCATATGCAGTCACCAAGCCCAGACACTATTGCTGATGGCAACAAGTGCTTGCTGACAGAAGCCTGATATAGCTGTCTCCTGAGAGGCTCTACCAGTGCCTGACAAATATAGAAGTGGATGCCCACAACCATCCATTTGACTGAGCACAGGATCCCCAATGGAGGAGCTAGAGAAAGGACCCAAGTAGCTAAAGGGGTTTGCAGTCTCACAGGAGGAATAACAATATGAAACCCCCAGAGCTCCCAGGGACTAAACCTCCAACCAAGGAGTACACAAGGAGCTACCCATGGTTCCAGCCACATATGTAACAGAGGTTAGACTTGTCAGTCATCAGTGAGAGGAGAGGCCCTTTGTCCTGAGAAGGCTCAATGCCCTAGTGTACTGGAATGCCAGGACAGGCAAGTAGGAGAGGGAGGGTAGATGAGCAGGGGGAGGACGGAGGGGATCAGGGGTTTGGAGGGGAAATGAGGAAAGGGTCTAACATATGAAATGTAAATAAAGAAAATATCTATTAAAAAAGAAAATATATAAATAATATAAAAATTTAAGTTTCTTCCCAAATTTGAATACAGCTTCGTTAGTTATAATAGGCTTCAATAAGAAATATTTTAGTGAGTACAAGTTAAACAACTTGAAGTTTGAAAATTATATTCAGGTCTTAGAGTTGCATTTCATATTTTTCAGAAAACATTGATGACTGTACCAGTAAAAAAATTTAAATAAGTCTTTGTGCGATATTTAATAAGATAAAATCACTATTCATATATATGCATATATTATCCAATTTAATATATGAATTGTGAGTGTGTATATAATAAATATATATATATATATATAAGAAATGCAGTATTTATATTCTTTTTTATGAGACATTATTTGCATACATAACCCTAATTTTTTACTATTTAAGTAAAATTCACTTTGATGACAACTGAACCATTTATTATTTTCTTAAATTTGAGGTAAATGTATATTTGGTGAGGTTAAGATTTCAGTAAATTTTACTTGAGCTAGTATAGTAATTATATATTTTTCAATGCCAGTCTATAGGTTTTAAAAATGTAAATTAGTAACAATTTAATATCTCCATGTCTTTAATTTCTTTTTTATTTTGTTTTTATTTTATCTCAAATGATGCTATGTGTCTCTATCGTTTCAACTGTCTTACTCCATGTCTCCAGATGATTATTCAAACTTTACATATGCTATAATTATGCATACTAACTCTAATCATAGAGTCTCACTATCTCCTCATTTCTTATCAATAGCTCTAATTGTGCTGTTTGCTGCTTTGAAGAGGCAACGGAAAAAGGAGCCTCTGATCATTTCAAAGGATGACGTCCGGGACAATATTGTGACCTATAATGACGAAGGTGGTGGAGAGGAAGACACACAGGCTTTTGACATCGGCACGTTAAGGAACCCGGAATCAAGAGAAGACAGTAAACTTAGAAGAGATGTCATGCCTGAAACTATTTTTCAGATAAGGAGGACTGTACCCCTCTGGGAAAATATTGACGTACAAGATTTTATCCACCGGAGACTGAAAGAAAACGACTCAGACCCAAGTGCACCGCCTTACGACTCCCTGGCCACTTATGCCTATGAAGGGAATGATTCTGTAGCCAACTCTCTCAGCTCCTTAGAATCTCTCACAGCTGATTGCAACCAGGATTATGATTACCTTAGTGACTGGGGACCTCGGTTCAAAAAACTTGCAGAAATGTATGGGGGTAATGACAGTGACCGGGACTGAGTCGTATATGGCTTCATCAACATTAGTAGAAACACTATCTTCGATACCAGATTGAGTGAACTGTGTTGTCCCTTTTCTGGAGGAAAATTTTAAAATAACAACTCCAAACAATACATAAGTGTTGTCCTAGTAAGGGTTTGCTTAATCAGTAAGTTTCTGTGAATGAGTGTGAATGATATAGATTTTAAAACAGTAATAATAACTTGTTCACCCTCTTTGCCTAATAAGCTTGGAAAAATATATCACATTAATAATCAATAAAAATTCTTGAAAGGCTTTTTGTGCCTTGTCTTAGTATAGGAACTTTATAAATGTTTTCTTAACTGATTATCAGTCACATATACTATGAAATGAAACATTGTGCAACTGCTTTGTAAATTAATACGAAAGAAAATATACCCAATGAAATAGGAGTGACTATTACTGCCATATTTATTTAGTGGAAAGATGTCTTTGTGTTGATTCACTCATATTTTTATAAATGTATATTTATATTTTTGTATTTTTATGAAATAAACTAATATTTATAAAAATAAATTCCATTTTATTTACTTCCTCGGAGCAGTTGATCTCACGACAGAAGTGTTTTTAATCTCTCTGAGAGTAAAACACGCTCCACTCAGGGAAAAGCAGCCGTGCAGTCACTGCATAGGTCGCCTATGTAAACTGGGATATATCTAGGGATGGAATGTTGTATGAATTGCTGTTTTCTCTGTTTCAATATTTAAGTGTGGACAAATGTTTATTGAACTACTTATGCCTACTCATGGATAGACTATGAGATCAATTTGAAATATAAACTATTATATATGTGGTTGTGGACAATAAACTAAGTTTTTGCAAGATTTATCAAACAATGCATTGTATTTGAATAAATGGAGTGTAAGGCCTACATGTTTTAAAAAATGAGAAAAAGCCCCAAATATCAATAATTTTATAAATAATTGTTTTAATGAAACATTTTAACTATGTGTGTATGTATATATATGACTGTGTGTGTATTCGTGAGTGTATGTGAGTGTGGATTTGTATGTGTGTGTGTGTGTGTGTGTGTGTGTGTGCCTATATGTGCATTTAGTCAGGAAATTCATTGAGTGTACTCTCAGTTCCTGCTGACTTATTGAAAATGTATACTGATCTCTATAGTTTTAAACTGAACAAACCCCCAGGATTTAGAAGTAAATACAAACTCAAACCCCTAAGCAGCTGTTATCAATTGATACATGCTGACAAAAATGAGTGGCACTGGGCATAACAATGACATTCCAGAGCAAGCCTCTTGTCAAGGATAATAAGACAACTAAAAGAGCTTCATATATTTTGTATGCTTTTGGGTTTGTCTTGATCTGTTTGTTTTGATGCCCTTTATCTTACTTGTTTTGAAGTTTTCTTTGTTTTGTTTCGGTTTTCATAAAAGAATGCTAAGAACATGGAGTTCTGTAAACAGGGAGGTCTGAGGAGATTTGGAGAGAGTGAAGAATAATGATCAAAATATTTTGAATTAATAAAATTAAATTAAAATGTATGTTGACAGGCATCGATATTTGTTTTTAGCAATATTTTTATCAAGAAGACTAAAGTTCATAGAATTTGAGAACATGTTTGAAAGTGCTAAAGACAATTGGCAGGATGCTGTTTTAGTCAAAATTAGAACTATTAAATGGTAGACGGGCACTTTAGAACATGAAGTGAGGAGAAGAGAGGAATCAAGACATTTCTCCAGCTGGGAAGGATTTCCAAGCTGATGCTGCTCCTGCTTTTCCAGAGTAGCAATCCCAAATAACAATCCATGGGGAGATTGTTCTGCTTTTCTATGCCAAGAATTGTACACCTTTGTGAATCAGTCACAATTTTAGTAACATATGGGACAAATTCAATTTTAGCTAGTTTGTGACTAAGAAGTATTTTTATTTTATTGGTTATTTTATTTATTTACATTTCAAATGCTCTCCCCTTTCCCAGTTTCCCCTCTGCAAACATCCCCTCTCCCCCTGCATCTATGAAGATGCTCCCCCACCCAACTGCCCACTCCTACCTCACCACCCTAGCATTTCCCTATGCTGGGGCATCTAGCCTTCACAGGACCAAGGAACACTGCTACCATTGATGACAGATAAGGCCATCTTCTGCTACATATGCAGCTGGAGGCATGGGTCCCTCCATGTGTACTCTTTCATTGGTACCTTAGTCTTTGTGAGCTCTGGGGTCTGGTTGGCAGATATTGTTGTTCTTCCTATAGGGTTGCAAATCTTCAGTCCTTTCTCCAACTCTTCCACTGAGTTCCCATGTTCAGTCTTATGGTTGGCTGCAAGCATCCACATCTGTATTTATCAGGCTCTGGCAGAACCTCTCAGGAAACTGCTGTGTCAGGCTCCTGTTAACAAGCACTTGTTCGCATCCACAATAGTGTCTGGGTTTTATGACTGCATATGGGATGGATCCCCAGGTGGGACAGTTTCTGGATGGCCTTTCCTTCAGTCTCTGCTCTACTCTTTGCCCCTGTATTTCCTTTAGACAGGAGCAATTCTGGGTTAATATTTTTGAGGTGGGTGGGTGGCCCCATCCTTCAACCATTGGCTGTGCCTAACCTCTGAATAAGGTCTCTACAGGTACTTCTCTTTGTCAGGAACTTACAATGCTATAAATAGATACTTACATGTTATTATGTTGCTATCTTTGGAAGGCTTTAAAGAGTGACTCATGGTACCAGCAAGAGATGTTTATTAAGTATTTAATTTAATATAATGAAAGACATTATATGTGACCTTTAAGAGGTATTTGAAGTCTTCCTACTTCATAGATGTGTTCAGAGACAGAAAACTTTCTTCTTATTTTAGGGTGGGAAATTTTATTTGAGCATATGTTACCCCACTATGAGACATCTTCCAGGATGGATCAGATGAAAACTGTAGAAATATGCTTGAGTAACATGACATAATAAGGAAATCAATTTATTCTGTACTTCTGCAATTAGAGGACTGAGTGGTATGTAAACAGTGTTTAATGTGTTCTCTTGGCTGACGGTCATAGCAGCTCATGATGTGGGGCAGAGATGTGGGGCAGAGATGGAAGAACTGGAAGTTACTTAGCTTGCTGAGGATTACCAGGCTCCAGCATCAATTTAAAAACAAACAAACAAATCATTTTCTTCAGTTTTCAGATCATAATTAGATAAATTTCCCCCTACATTTCCACCATCCAATCATCTCCCTATACCCTTCCTTGTTCTTTCTTCAATTCATGGTACTTTAAAATTGTTATATGCTGCCTGTGCCCTGGAAGGCCTGCTGACTGACCCTGCTTGCCCTTGGGGGTTGGAGATGAGGTGGCTTGGAATCAATGGGTCAGACACCAGCAGCAGGTGAAGTGGCTATAGCAAGCTTGTATAAACACTGCTGTAAGCCCATATGTTAATCCTTGGGCCACCCTAATTACCCTCCACACACACCCCATTGGTCCTAAGCAAGAATCTCTTCCAAGCAGCAGTTTCCAATTGGCTGTCATTGTCTGTATCGTCAATCCTTAGTCTCTTAGGCAGTCTTCAATGAGGTCCTCACAAAGGGGTTGACTTCTCTTTTCAGCCCATGACATTTATGCAGAGGTAACCACCACCACTCCTAAAATTATGCACATAACACATATATGTGTATACATATACATTCCAAGGTACACAATATTTTACTCAGTTTTATAATAATGTTACTTACATGTGTGCTTTCAGGGCTGAAAGAAAGCTCTGGAATTCTCAGTCATCCACAAAGAAATCGACACACAGGAAGGATGAAGTGAGCAGGAGACATAGTCTTCTTAAGGGAGGAAGATAATTATCTAACACCAATTTTCAAGCCTGAATACAACACTTTTTAAGTGTTCTGCAAGGGACGCAAACTCATGGCCTCGTGTACATTATGCAAAGTTTCCACCCCCTAGTTACATTTCTTTTATGTTCTTTTTTCTTTTTTAGATTTTTCCTTTATTTACATTTCAAATGTTATCCCCTTTCCTAGTTTCCCCTCCGAAAATCTTCTATGCCCTCCCCCCTTTCCCTGTTCCCCAACCTACCTACTCCCGTTCCTGGTCCTGGCATTCCTCTATACAGGGGCCTAGAGCCTTCACAGGACCAAGGGCCTCTCTCCCATTGATGACCTACTAGGCCATCCTCTGCTACATATATAGCTAGAGCCACAAGTTCTACCATGGGTTTTCTTTGATTGGTGGTATAGTTCCAAGGAGTTCTGGGGATACTGGTTAGTTCATATTGATGTTCCTCCTATGGGGCTATATTCCCTGTAAGCTCCCTGGGTACTTTCTCTGGCTCCATCATAGGGGACCTTGTGCTCCATTCAATGGATGTCTGTGAGCAACCATTTCTGTATTTGCCAGGCCCTGGCAGAGCCTCCCAGGAGATAGCTATATCAGGCTCCTGTCATCAGGTTCTTATTGGTGTCTGCCTAGTGACTGGGTTTGGTGGTTGTTTATGGGGTGGCTCCCCAAGTGGGGCAGACTGTGGATGGCCCTTCCTTCTGGCTCAGCTCCAAACTTTGTCTCTGCAACTCCTTCCATGGATATTTTGTTCCCCAGTCTAATAAGGACCAAAGTATCCACACTTTGTTCTTCCTTCTTCTTGAGTTTCATGTTTTGCAAATTGTATCTTGGGTAGTCAAAGTTTCTGGGCTAATAGCCACTTATCATTAAGTGCATATCATGTTTGTTATTTTCTGATGGGGTTACCTCAATCAGAATGATATCAACCAGATCCATCCATTTGCCTAAAAATTTCACAAATTCATTGTTTTTAATGGCTGAGTAGTACTCCATTGTGGAAATGTACCACATTTTCTGTATCCATTCCTCTTTTGAGAGACATCTGGGTTCTTTCCACCTTTTGGCTATTATAAATAAGACTGCTATGAACATAGTGGAACATGTGTCCTTATTACCAGTTGGAACATCTTCTGGGTATGTGCCCAGGAAAGGAATTGCTGGATCTTCCAGTACTCCTATGTCCAATTTTCTGAGGAACCTCCAGACTGATTTCCAGAGTGGTTTTACCAGCTTGCAATCCCATCAAAAATGGAGAAGTGTCCCTCTTTCTCCACATCCTTGCCAGCATCTGCTGTCACCTGAATTTTTGATCTAAGTCATTCTGACTGGTGCGAGGTGGAAACTCAGAGTTGTTTTGATTTGCATTTCCCTGTTGATTAAGAATGTTGAACATTTTTTCAGGTACTTCTCAGCCATTCAGTATTCCTCAGTTGAGAATTCTTTGTTTAGCTCTGCACCCCATTTTTGAAAGGGTTATTTGATTTTCTGGAGTCTCAAGTTCTTTATATATATTGGATATTAGTTCCATATCTGATTTAGGATTTGTAAAGATCCTTTCCCAATCTGTTGGTGGCCTTTTTTTCTTATTGACAGTGTC